>NC_056739.1:1437489662-1437789662 GCF_019279795.1 Protopterus annectens
GCTTTCATCAGTAGTATAGGACTATACTACTGATGAAAGCCTTGCTGCTGAAACCGGTCTAGTTTCAGTTTTATTAAACTACTTTTGAACCTTCCTTGGTGCTGGCCTTTTTTCTGATTTTGGGTCTAACAAGTGCTCTTGCCGTGCACCAGCCTAACTTGCTAGCTCCTATACACTACCATGCTACATACACAATATCAGAATATTTTATCTTGAAGAATACATGATAGCATACATGATAACAAACACAATTGTATTAACAGTTGACCTCTGTCAATGAGTATTTGTTAGAACTGCAAGGTGATAACTTTATTTTTTTAAGGCTCAAGCCTCACCCACTGTGATTAAAAGTACACATTCAAAAGAGCTGTACTGGAGAGAATGATTTCAGTCACCTGCCTATTTATATATCTGTTGTTTCATTCTTATAGTTAATCAAAATATTTCCTGTGATTCTTTTACCTTTTTTTCTCAATTTATTACTCTTTATTTAGTTTCAATTAATAGTGTGTATACTGTGATCCTGGCTAATTGTGTGTTTAATAGGTCCTCCATTTTGTTACACTGATTGCTTATAGCTAAAATATCATTGCATTTCACCTCCATATTGCTAATAAAATGTTTCCCTGTAACTTTCCTCTCTTTTTACATGCTTGCATTTACCTTTTACTTTAAAGTACAGTAAAAGTTTGTTTTCTAGTGTAAATTTGTTAAGAGCAGTAGTGATTATTCTGTGGCAAAGGCTCATTTACTACAGTTTCTGACTAGTTGACATTACTTGCTGGAGTTCTACCTGCTTTATAATTGGTTCTTTCACTTCAGCTCCTCAGCTTAACAGTGGTGGGCATGTTCCATGCAGTATTGAGTGATGCTGTATTTGACAAACACATGCCATTTCATTTCAAATTCTCTGTTAAGAAACTTATTTAACATTACTTCTCATTTTATAGTGGAATAAACCACAGTATGTTGTTACTTGCATAAAGCTGATCCCATAGCCAGTATAGAACAATTATTCCTATCTTTGTGATGTTGGTACTCAAACCAAATTTCCTCTAGCCACACTTACTAGTATAACTCAAATCAATTCCTTAACCACAAGCCAAAAAGTCTCTGACTCTCATTTGTGCTAAGAGGCATGTTTCTCTTCAATTGTAGACTGTTACTGTTCTTTGAGATAGATTTTACTCCAATAAATGAATCCTCATAGGTGCTAGTCTCCCTTTATACACATTAATAAGTATCTAGAACCACGGAGATGCACTTTCCAACAGTCTCTGTAGTCAGCTTGCTTGAAATGAGCATTCTGAGCAATGGCCTAATCTTTACTGACAATCTCCTACTACCAGAAACATAGCTAGGGTGAGTTGAAAGGGGTAAGCCTGTAGTGCTTTTGTGGTCAAACTCAAGCACTGTAGAACGCCCCGTGCTGTCTAAACTGTAACAATTGTCTGCTACATTGTAGCAAGCAGTTCTGTACAGTTTAAAACATTTTTAACTAAAACCTGATTGCTGTAGTGCTCCATACAGCGTATAAAGTCTAGCAACACCTTTTACATTGTAGCAAGTAGTTCGCTATACTTTAAAGGTCAGAAAGCATTTATTTTCTTTTTTAAGTAAATCCTTGTACTGTACCACTGCAAAATATAAACTATACACAGGCAGCCTATAAATGGTTCATCTCCCAGGCCCCTGCTTGTAAATGTTTCATCACCCAAGCCTATGCTTACTCTTACCAAGGGTATGAGAACTCGTCAGAGATTTGGGATGCATGGCTAGGCTTAAAAATGCCCTTGTGGTCATTAGCCTAGTAAACACCTATGAAACTATAAGAATTTTTCTGAAACAATGGATGACGGCAAATCAGTACATGTCACATAGCTAAACCTCACAAAGGTGTTCAACACCATCCTGCATTCAGGCATTATATATATAAACAAATTACCTTACAAATAGAACCTAGGAAATTTGGGTGGGTAGCTCTCCCACCTCCTAAAAATCTACCACTAGTGGTATACCTCAGAGTTTAGTCCTTAAACCACTCCACTTTAAAATTTTAAGCAAATATTAATGGTTTATGATAGACTAAGTTTGCAGATGATTGTAAACCTGGTGTCATCATATTAACTCCAAAGAGGATATCAAGGTCCTCCAACAGATCCATGTCCACAAAAAAACAAAATAGCTTGTGTCAAACCCCTAGACTAGAACTAAATGCCAAGACATTTATAATAGTATCCCTTGTCAAGCATGACCATCCCTGCCCAGGGATGTAATCATTACACTGTACTCAGATATCATTAGGCAGGCTATTGAACACAATGCTCCTTCCAGTATGTGCCTTTTCAAACATTAAGCACAACTGGAATGATCACAACACTTTCTCAATAAAAATAATCAAGGCCTAAATAATAAAAAATTTGTTTGTGTCTTTTGGCTTTTCTCGGTTAGGGTTCGCCACAGCGGAACTCCAGTCTGCTAATGATTGGCAGTAGATTTTTTACGTGCTGAGTTTGCCAGCCCTGACGTACAACCTTCAATGAAGGTACGCTCATTCTCGAGTGTTTCCACACAGAAGTACGCAGACCATATCGGATCTTTCTCCCTCTTCTTCGTAACACACAAGCTACTAAGCGGTGACCTCTACCTCATGTATAGAGCCTCAGCAGATACTATCCTGTCAGATCTATAATACAATTGCAAGTACAATGATAGCATAAACACACAAATAAGGGATCTCAATCTCTTTTGCAACATAAACAGGACATGTTGGTGGGAATGGTACGTATCTCATAGAATACTCGAAACTGTCTTCCACTCCACATAAAGCAAATTACTTTTCTTACGCTATTCAAATGAAATTTGGATGACAGGATTGAAAGCCATAACCACCCATATCCCTCATGGAATTGGGCAAATAGTAAATGTTCCAACCCAACATTGTTTGTGAAACAGGCTTTACTGAGCAGTAAAATCCACTTAAAATAGAGCAAGTAAGCACTTTTGTTAATAGTTTAATAGACTTCATCAGACAAATTTCAGAACAGTCATATGACTTGTATATAACTCTCTGGCTATCACATGTGTCAAAGTTGCAAATTTGAAAATTTAAAGAAACAATTTATCCTGATAAATATGCATGAAATGCAGTCTAAAATCAGGTTGTCAAGCTTGGACCAGAACCCAAGTATAAATATTGTTGTACCACATTATCCATCTGATAAAAAGTTACGTTTTATATCTACTAAAAAAAAGTATGTCATCTCAATATCGTAATATTACACATATGGTCAAATCTGCATTTTGTTGCCATAGATCTTTTTTTATTTTGAAAACAACTGTCATCATCTGCAGTGACATTTCATTCAGTACAAATGAAGGTGAATAGTTATGCATGGTATCCTACTGCAAGTAACATTGGTAGGGACATGTCAGATCATAGTTCTCAACACCTGTCATTGATTAACATACAAGCTGGAATTTTAATGAAGTCATAACATAGGTAGGACTTTTCATCTGATAGTGAAAAACTGTGTTTTTGCTGCAGCACAAAACACTCCCTCAGACAGATAACAGAAAGCTGAGCAGAACTAATTCATTTATGCTACACATTTGGGTGGATTCTGTAGCTCTCAGTGGAGCCATTAATAGACCATTCTTGAACTATTCCACCTTAGGTGGTAAAAAACTGTTTAGCCTGAAAAGATCATCCTTCAGCCAGACATGTTCAGTGGGACATCACCCCTGAGTCTGACCACCACTCTCAAAGAGGCATCTTCTCATCTTGAGCATATTGTCAACTGCAACCTAGACTGGGTATTTGATTTCTCCACTTTTACCTCTTGAGCTGCCTATATGGATGTCTCTTTGCACCTTATAATAATTTGAATGGGGGAGAGGGCTTTCTTTCACCCACAGGCTCTGCATATTAGAGCACATCTGCATTTTTCTTGAACTATGAAATTTCAGCTGGACCCAGACAAAATAATTATGCTTATTTTAGCTTGCACCCTAATTATGATAAATGTATTATTCCACAAATTAGTTGCTTGCGTGGAGGATTTACCAGAAGAATTCAAACTACTGGATTTTTCTCAGTTTTCCGGTTTTAGTACTATTTTGCTATTTTGTATTGCTTAGCAATGTGATGCATATAATGGACTTTTTGGAGGGAGGGGGCTTTCTTACATTCATTACCTAGCAGGCAAGAGCCAGCCAAGAGCGGCAGTCAACCAGGCAGCCATCAAGGGTAGCTCATGTTTTTTTTGTTTCTGTTTTTCTATCAGGCTTCAACTGAGCATCCACTCGGGGAGGGAATGTACAATGGGATGTATTGTGAGGATGCCCACTATTTCTACAAGGGGGTGTTGCCTCCAAACAGCTCTGTACCCACTGCAGGATAGACTGTGGTCTCTCTTGTCCCCTTTAAGGAGACTACACTTCCTTGTGTCCTTCAATATGAATTCAGCCCCACTCTCGACCCCCAGGAGAGGTAAATGTGCCACATTCCTTTACTCATCCTTATCTCTGCCAAGTTCCACCAGTCTTGGTGCCACTAATCAAGCACTCTGGCAGCAGGGTTGCAGTCAGTTTTTCATCCCTCTGCTACATGCAGCTAGGCTTACCTTACCTCAGAGACAGTACTTTCATCAGTTATTGACATGCATTGATCATTGATTGGTTAACTGCCTGCACTTTGAGTATTATATTTTAGAATGGGACCTTCCTTTCCAAAGTTGCAGTGCTTCTCTTTTGCCCATTTGGATTTGTTAAGTTAGATCCCTTATTCTTCATGAGGTGCAGAAGACTGTAAGTCAAAACAATGGGGACATAACGCTCCATGTTGTACAAGCTGTTCTTCGGGACCATGTTAGAATTTCCTTCCTGTTTGGTGATGATAGTTCAGATGTTCATTTTGGCCTTTAAGCAGGACATAGTCCCCTTGAGCTGTTAATAAGACTGCTTGGTGTAATGCAAGATCAGTATACAACAATCTGATGTGCTCCACATGGCATTCTTACTTTTATTATAGAAACTTCTCTATATGATGACATTGGCCTTATTTGAGGGTGCCCATCCCATGGGTAACTTCTCTACTTACAACCCAAGGCAGGTTAGTTTCATTTGTGGAATATCTGCCTTGTTTATAGTGGTGTTTGGTTTACGTAAGATAAATATGGACGTATCAACAATATTTTTTAGTTTATACTTAAGGCAGTACTGAATTGTTGGTTGTTCTTTGTGTACCATGCAGCACATTATCTGGAAGCGCTTTAATATAGTTCATGGAACTCTTCATTGTAGTACGCAAGTGCTTTGTTGGCTTCTCTTGGATAAGTTTAATGCCTGAGCTCTTAATTAGCACTGTGCACTATCAAAAGAGTATTATTGCATATCCTACAGCAACTATGAAACTTAGACAGCAGAGCTATTTTGCATCAAATATATATAGCTATGTATATATATATATATATATATATATATATATATATATATATATATATATATATATATGGTTTACTATCAAAATGTGGAGCAGCACTTACATGAAACTGGGATGGTTGAATGCATGTTTTCCAGTTTCCGTAATGCTGAGCAAGAAATGTTTGAATGCACATTAGAGAATGGTAGTGCGCATTCGCTAATATGGGCTTGACATTTTGATAACAGATTGCACTACAGTGGGGATCAGGAAACATAGCCTTTTCCTCACTGTAGTGCAATCTCGGAGTTGGAATATATAATAAGCAGGGGGTGTGTGCAGGAGGACTTTTGATATTTGAACTTCCGGTCTTTGAATGTTGATTCCATGGTTACCACTTCATACAGTTTGGTAATTCTGTATTACCAAATTCAGAAAAAGAATTTGATTAAAATATATGATGGTATAATTGTTAATTTTTTATGTGTTCATGACTGCTGTTTATTTCTTATTATTGAACTATTGGTCTATACATTTTATTCAAGTACGTTTTTTTAGGAGCATACTAATAATGCATCTTCATGCCACGAAGTGTATATTTAATTTTTTTTCCCTTTTCTAGGCCCTCCACAAATATACATAAAAATGTAAGACCGTTAGATTTATTTTATGTCTAAGCATGCTAGAGCCCCAGTTTGTATGACATAGATAGTGATAATGAAGTTCTACCAAAATGCAATTCTGTGTCCTAAACAACTACCACATTGATACAACTGACCCAAAACTATAAACATTATTATCATTATCAACATTATCTTTACAACATAACTCGCACACACTTTGTAACCATTAATTTCTGTTGAATGCTGACAAGTAACTGATATTCTGCTATTTCATATTCCTTTATTGCATATCTGTTCCTGATTCCTTATTTGAAACCCCTGTTTGGTTGTGTGGCCACAAACTGCAAATTGCCACTGTGTATTATGCAGCATTTTAAGAATATTATCTATTGTCTTCTTAGGCTAGAAATTATTCTGCCTGTTTCCTTTACAATAGTCTATAAGTTGCAGAACACAGACGCATGTAAATGCACAAAAGGGAGAAGAAGTAAGTCATCAAATCTTCAAACACAAGAACTGCTGCATTGTATCTTAGCATATGTCCCGCAGCTCATTAGGTAAAAGCTGCCATGGGATTACTTTATTCAGCATATACTGGTCCTTTTCCTTCTCACTTGTAAATTTGCTTACAGATACTTACACAGAAAACAGTTTGCATTTCTGTCTTTGAAGTTACTCTGCCTGATTTAAGACTGATTGCCTAGATTCAGCAGCAAATGCTTCATTTCTACCTTAAAGCAAAGTATATTATTAGAATAGTGACATATATCTCACTAAACAGAAAGGTAATATTACACACTATACTTTAAAATAGTAAAGTCAGTTATGCCAAATTAGAGAGGCTGTTCAAACCCTTAATGAAAAGATCATAACAGCAAATTGTTAAAAATGGTAACACAATCCATCATTTGTTGTTAGGAAAGTCAGACTGGCAAATGCAAATCAATGAATAGAATTAGACACCTGTTAAGAGAAGTCTGTGGACATACATCTCAACCTCTTAGAGCAAACAATCTGGACAAAGCCACAAATAAGGGGGTACAAAGACCGCACTATTGGGACACTTTTTAAATATTGCTCTTACAAACTTAGAAAGTTGACAGAATAACAAGTTTTGCATTGTCGTGAATTTTCTGAAGAATATTACATCTTTAAATCAGATGTCTGGCATTATTTTCTGACTTCGGTTCTCAGTGGCCAGTGATGTGTCAGAAAACTACAATTTTTTGAAGAATGGACCAAAAACATGAGTGAAAAATCTTGACATTCTTTGAAAATCTGGACAGTTTAGGGCTATGCTGTAAACCCTAACACATAAAGTAATTATCAAAGATTACATGACAAACTGTGTTATTAATAAAAGATGGAGAAATGTTGGCAATACCTGATAATAAATCAGCAAATAAAAAGTCATAGAAGTATGATAAGTAGAATTAAAAAACAGATGTCAGATCTTCATAAGACCAAACATGGTATATGCATAGCAAGGTTAATATAGTATTATTCACTGGTATGTACAAACTGAAGAATATTAAATTAAAGTGACTTAAAAAGGATATGGTATTTCAAAGATTACATAGAATAAAAATACTATAGCATAGAAATTTTAAAGACAGATGCAATAGGCAGTACAATAAATACGACTTTGTCAACATGAAGTGAAAAAAAAATTAGTAGGCAAGGTCACACATTCCAGTATTAAACTATTCAGAAATGCTTTATAATTAGTCACATGCTTATTAAATGTGGGTGAATTCATTTTTCCATAGGTAAAAATAAAATAAAAAGCAGCTATGAAATTTAACAAATGTTCATGAATAAACACATATTTTAGTATCATAGTCTTGATGTTTACTCCTAATAAATGGAAGTTTCCAAAAGTCATTTAATTGTGGCAGTTTACAATGGAATATGAATTTCTTCTTGGTTTTACACGATTTATTGTCTAGTGTAATATCAATAAAATCATGAATAGTCTGAATCTCTCAGTGATTTTTTGAAAGACAAGTAAATTAAGCACTATAATGATCCACAATTTAACCATTACTTCAGGGCATTCTTATTGAAACATATAGTTCAAATTATAGCTCAAATGTAAATAATAGATCTTATGCCGAGTACAAACTGAGTACAGTAAAGTTAAATGATGCATAAAAACAGCCATTTAAAACAAAGCAGTGCATGATATCATAATAAAAACTATTGACGGAGGGGATTTGTAGATCAAATGAACTTACATCCTTTTGATTCATAAAGGTATGAGAAACAATATTACAGCCAAAATTTGTAAGACAATTCAGCAAGTAAATGAAGCCATCAACATTATGAGGTTAACACAGGTTTGACACAAATTCACAACAGAAGGTTCAGAATTAAACTAGTCCAAGTTTATCTAAGATCAATTTTACTATGTAAAGCTACTTGAGCATGTCAAACTCTATCTTCTTTGCTATAAAAATGAAATTCTGTTTTTACCATAAACGTAATGGATAGAACATTAACAAAATGCTCAAGTCAGCATCCAGAAATCCAGAAGTCGATCCAGGGAATTTATAAATATCTGCCACTTTATAAACAAATATAATAATAATAATAATAATAATAATAATAATAATAATAATAATAATAACATAGATTCATAGGCAGTAACAATAACAACAACAATACCCATTTGTTAACCAGGTAGGCCCATTGAACACACAATCCCTTTTCAGGGATGACCTGAGAGCAATGTGGGATTAAATGACATGCTCAAAGTCACACACAGTATGGAAACAAATACTGAGTGAATCAAACCCTGCTTTAACCCTCCATTTCAACTACCACAAAATAAATTACATTATGAATTACCATGAAATACAGGTCCCATAAGCTGCCATACATTTCTAGTCAGTGAAGGATGGTATTTCATTCTCATTCACGATAAAACTGCAGATATTCTCATCAGTCCACAGAGATCAGAAAAAAAATAATATACTCCATAGCAATTAGTAATCAGCAATATTTTGTTGGATGAAGATGCAGTGAATGCCTATCAACCAAGAACAGCATGCAGACACTTGCATATCCAGATTACATTGTAAGCAGATTATCATTTCAGAATGCAATTAGATTACCATGTCAGATACTTTATCTCTCTGTCCGATCTTTAGCTAATCTACCTGACTGCCTTCTTCAGTTGAAATATCCAAGTAAGAAAAAGCCTAGCAGCTGCTTCCCTAGTCCCTAAGTTGACACATCTAGCCTACCTTGTGATTTTGCTAGCACAGCCAAATCAGTCTATTCCCTGCCCTTTAGAATGTAGTATTGTTATTTATCTTTAGCGGCAAAAAAACAGATTCCTTATTGGCCATGATACCAGACTGAATTGCATTGTGGTCATTGCTGGCAGAGGAGTACCTTCAAATCCTTCAGTGTCTCTGTCTGTAACCAATTGTTTGACTTTTCCAGAGACTACAATGTTGAGCACTGTCACCCTCAACAGCTAAACCATCCAAATACCACCCCTTAATATCATGTGCATTCCTAATAGCCAAGTTGCACTGCCACAGTGGAATTCCCAGCTATGTTTGCTTTTGGAAAACTATTGCCATGAAATATGATTAACCAGCAGCCAGTCTGAGAAGCTAAGACTGTTAATAGCCTTGTTACATCCTTTTTCAGTTCTGCCAAGATCAGTGCCATATTTCTATCCCCTGGTTTCTCTTGTTCTAAATATGAACAGACCAAACAACTCTTTAGCAGAACCTATGATGGAGTGCAGTACTCCTTTGCTGATAAGTACTGAAACGTAATACTTTGCATATGTGTGGTCTGTATGAGGAAAATCTCATAGAGAATGGTTCCCCATAGCCAGCTGCTTGCCTTTTTAACATGTTTCTCATCAGCATGTGATTGCCTCTTAACCAGTCTGTGGTTCTAAAATACACTAAACCCGCATATGTGGAAGACCTTAACATTAACCTGCCCAAGCAACAGGGACCTTCGAAGCTGAAAAAAAGTATGTGTTTGGCCTCAGCATTCAATATATATATATATATATATATATATATATATATATATATATATATATATATATATATTTTTTTTTAAATGGCAAACTCTGCAGCACAAGCATTTTGACTGTGATATATTCCCCCAGTAGATGGTTTGACAAGCACACTGAGTATTTCAGAAGACAACAAGGTAAGGTAACTGTAAGCAGTTGATGATAGCTCAATCATTCATTGGACAGCACTGTTGGAGTACTGAGATAACAGCTTCACCTGGGAAGATGTGGATTTCAGCACCTGAAACAAGTCTCTGTGAGATCATCAAGGACTGAGCATGTACTCTATCTGGAACTGCAGGTGCAAGAAACCATGTACTTGCACACAATCTGCCTTTGTAGAACTGCATAAAACTTTATGCACAACAAAGAGTGGAATTTATGGACATACAGAAAGTCTCTCAATATGTCTTGGATGACTGCACTGATTCTTACCCTTTACTATGCCTTCTTTGTGTTGTTCTATGTCAAGGTTAAGTGGAATGAGTGGATCAATAACAGTTAGGGATTTCATATTCATGTCTGAGGGATGGGTGTGTAAAAAATATGAAAACAACTCATCTTTCAGTGCCATGGAATCATAACTAGAAAATGGTCTACTGCCACAGTATCTTGCCTGCACGCATATGCCCCTGCAAACCCAGGCTACGTTTCCGGACATTTCTCATCTGATATTACTGACTGCTACTTTACTGGAGATACACACACACACACACACACACACACACACACACACATATATATATATATATATATATGTGTGTGTGTGTGTGTGTGTGTGTGTGTGTATATATATATATATATATATATATATATATATATATATATATATATATACACACATATATATGGGTCCACTTTTAATTCCCAAAATACAAAAATCCCTAGTTTTGAGATACCGAACTCAAAACATCAAGATTTCGGTATCTCGAAATTTAAAAGTGGACCAAAAAAAAAAAAGCTACAGCTAAAATAATGTGCTTGCATTTGGCAAGCCTCCCTGCACCTTCACACCCCCCTACGTAAATATATCAACTCCGAGATTGCACTACAGTAAAGAGAATGGTAATGCTCCTGTTGCACTTACCATTCTCTTCACAGTAGCGCAATCTCAGAGTTGGTATATTTAAGTAGGGGGAGTGTGGGGGGTGCAGGGGAGCTTGCCCCACTGCAAACATATTATTTTAGTTTTGTTTTTTTTTTTTTTTGGTCCACTTTTAAGTATTGAGATACCGAAATCTCGATGTTTTGAGTTTGGTATCTCAAAATTTGAGATTTTGGTATTTTGGGATTTAAAAGTGGACACACACACACACACACACACACACACACACACACACACACATATATATATATATATATATATATATATATATATATATATATATACACACACACACACACACACACACACACACACACACACACATGCGGGCGCGTGTATGTGTGTGTGTGTGTGTGTGTGTGTGTGTGTGTGTGTGTGTGTGTGTGTGTGTGTGTGTGTATATATATATATATATATATATATATATATATATATATATATATATATATAGGTTCATAGATTCATAGGTTCATAGGTAGGTACTAGGCTATCAGCCCTGGAGTCTACACAAACCCAGCCAAAAAGGTACCCTGGCTTTTGCCACCCAAGAAAATTATTTTCGTGTGCCACTGTCGAGCAGAGCCACAGAGGTGATCCCCGGGGTGAATTTCCTATTTCCCATCCAATCATCAAGATTTTTCTTGAAGAGTGCTAATGAGGAGCTTTGTTTGATATAAATAGGTAGATTATTTCAGAGTATGGGAAGTCTCTGGGACAGGAATCTATCCCTCCATCATGTTCTTTTTATTGTGTTGACAAGGTTTAGATCCCTAGAGCATGTAGTTCGGATGGATTGCGATTTCTTTAAGTGGAGCATGTCCAACAGCTCTGGGTTTGACATAGCTTTGTATGTTAGGCAGAGATAAACTCTGAGTAGGTGATATGTGACGAAGTAAAGCTGGAGTTTTTTGAGACGGTCTGCGTAGGGCATCTGTTTGAGGCCAGTAATCCTCTCTGTGAGGTATTTCTGCATCCTTTCCAGTTGTTGTAGATGTCTTGTGAGGTACATACCAAAAGGGGCGTTGTACTCTATAATGGGTCTAATGAGTGATGAGTAGAGGGGAACAATGACCTCTTTTTTTCTGGATGAGAAACCTTTTGTGATGAGGTGTGCCATGTAGAAGGATTTCCTGACTACTGTGGCAATGTGATTATCAAAGGAGAGACTACTGTCCACCTGTGTCCCAAGGTCTCTTATCATACTTTCGGTGTAAAGTATACTACTGCATATGTTGTAGTTCATGGGTACAGAGTTTTTACCAAAGGGGATGACAATGCACTTTTTGGCATTGAACTTGAGGCCATGGCTTTGACACCAGGCATCTGTCTCAGTGAGGCCCTTTTGTAGGATGTCTAAATCATTAGGAGTTTCGATTATGGCTTCTAGTTTGCAGTCATCTGCGAACTTCATTAGCCAAAGACTTTTTGTGTTAGCCTGTACTTCAGAGAAGTAGATACCAAATAGGAGAGGACCCAGGACTGAACCCTGTGGTACTCCACTTGTCACTGGTCTGAAGTCGGATTTAGAGTCTGCTACTTTCACAGTGTGGGTTCTGTCAGTGAGCCAGTTGGCAACCCATCTTGTGACATAGGGATTTATACCTAGTTTAGTGAGTTTATCTATAATTTCAGAGTGGGGGATGGTGTCAACAGCCTTGGCAAGATCTAGATAGGCTGTGTGAACCACCTAACCCTTGTCTATGACTTTGGTGACTATGTCAAAGAAGTCTATCAGGTTTAGGAGACATGATCTGCCTTTTACAAACCCGAACTGGGTGGGGTCCAGAGTATGGAAAAAATCATTTTTCATTTATTTCTGTAGTTTGGTTGATATATTTGTTTACAAGTACTGAGAAATAAAGTTTCAAGTGCATGGGTGCAGGAAACAGACACCTGAGCAAAGTACAGAGGTATGTATCGGACGGTATTTTTTTGGTGGAACAGGTGCCTTTTTTATTTTTTTACTTCATTAAAAGAGGAATGTAGGGTAAGGGACATAGGTATTTCTGGGTCAGATAAGTGGGGTACGTGTTGAAGCAGATGCAAACAGGGCAAACAAGACAAGACATAGGGACGAGGGATACACAAGGTTGGGGGACACCATGATTGGGGTTAGGAAGAGGACAACAGATGTCCATGCCCATCAAACATGGGGACAGTGAGAATGTAGTTCTCACCCGCAGGACTGTCATCACTATCCCCTTACTCAGCTGGCTGTTGGAGTGCTAGACATCTTCTCTTCTGGACCATAAAAGAGAGCATCCACTCCATCCGGCATAGGAGTGCATCAGTGGTGCTGTGCATGTCTCTAAACACCAAGCCTGGTACCTCCAGGTGGATAGTAAAATCACTACCTCCATCAGAACTCTCTGAGGGTATCACAGCACTAGCTGCTGGGATAGTGCTACTTGATGTGGAGGGCCCAGGCAGTGCAATGGCAGCAGAGGCAGTACTGCCAGGTTGGGTCTCAGATGTGCTGGTCATCAGTGCAGGAGACAGGGGAGTGTACAGGCTAAGCCATGGGAGTTAGCCTAGCTTCCTTTGCTGTAAAGTATTTTGTGATTTGTCACAGATGGTTGACAAGGAAATGTTTTGATGACATATAGGGAAATAAAAAAGAGAGATTAGGGTTGGGGTAATAGAAAAAAAGAGATAATTAGTACCATCATATGTGCCATACAATGCATTATCACAATAATAAAGTATTTTATATTTATATGTGTATTTACATTTAATTATACTTCTTAACAACTACAAAATATAAGTGATGATTACTCAAAGTAATCCTTACAATGGCCATGTATTGCTCAAATGCTTGGTCAAATTATACAGATTAAGTTAACAGTAGGGCATTCATGTCACTTCTGTTAAAATTAAATTATAATATTTTAAAATATTTTACTTGTATTTACTTGTTACTTGTGGTATTTGAACTCACAACATCTGATTACGCTATTACACTTGACTGCTACAGTTGGCTTGTGCTACAGACTGAAGCATGCATGCTTGCTTTTGCAGTTAGGATATGCATGCTTAATTTGCTGGTACTGTATAGAAGAGCAATAATTTAGCTAAAATAATATTTATGTTGTACTGCATACATGCACCTTGCTTCCCTGAGTCTATGTAGACCCTCAACATGGGCATCTCTATTCATCATAATATTTTGGTTGTCTGTAGAATACGGAGAAAAGAACAAGAGAAGAGCATTATGCATACTAGTCTGGCCTATGTGCAGCTTTCTATCTACTATACTTTTTCTTTATTAGTATACTTACACAACTGTGGTATGTCAGCAGTCCTGAACTCATCCAGCCACTTGTTGATTTTATCTCATTTGTGCCTTTTCAGGTCATTAAAATGATGCCTGCACTGCTCTCCAGTGTGTGGATTGATAGTCACACTGGAGGCAGTCTTGGCTAGACTATTCCATGCCTCAGACTTTTACTGAGAGCAGGTATGTTCCTATTACAGCAGCTTTCTACTGTGGTGCTTTACAAGGAGTACAGTGAAGATTCTGGACTCCTCAACACCCAACCTCTGTGCCATACATTGGGCATCTTCCCTTCTACCACCAGACATGTTCGACCAGGGAAAACAGCAGTAGGTCAAAGTGATTTCCTACTTTTTTTTTAATTTCTCCAAATCTTTTGGGTTTTTAATACCATGACAAGAATGGACTCCATTCCTAAGTCAAAGCATGATTAAAGTTCATGAAATTATATTGTTTCAGTCTTTGATGTCAGCCAGAAGTGCTCTTCACAGCACCTGCAGTGCGCCCAGCAATGACTCCTTCTGTAATTCGTTCAGTTACATGTATTGGTAACATATCCAAATATGACTGTAGATTCTTTTTTATAAGACCTGTTGCTCCTAAAACTACTACTATTGGAAGTATCTGGGTATCTTTCTTCCCAATTGCTCTCATTTCTGCCTGCAAATTCTGATATTTTATGACTTTGTGTGTATCTCTCTGTAAGACACTGTAGTCACTGGGTGTGGTGATTTCAATGCTACTTTTATCTTCTATTCATGGGCCACTATATCCAGTTTGCTAACATCTGTCTTTTGAACTGTTGGCAATGGATGATCCCATGTGATGTAGACTTCATCATTTTCTATGATAGATGTGGCTCATGTTTCCACTGTTTTTCAGCCACTTCAATACCATAATGTTTCCTACCAATGTCTCATCACATTTACTGGTAGTGTGCAAACATGAACAATGATGCCAAATGTGTTTGCTCAATGGCAAGTGAACAGTGAGGAAAGTAATTTTTGAAACTGGACACTTGGCATTAGTTTAAGGTTTGTTTTTTGCCATAAATGTTAGGTGATTTAACTTAGCACGCATACTGGGGGCATAAATTTGATGACCTGACACAATTTTTTTGTGTGGCTTTATACACTGATAAAATTATGTTTTACAATATGGGACTCCAGCCTGTGCATAGGAGACAAAACATTTTCTTCCACAGTGGTGTTTTTTTAATCTTGCCATAGAAGAACTGCTTCTCAGATATACTCATGAATTGTGTATAAATACACATGACAGACTAAGGGGTTAACCATGTATCTGTGTGACCTGGCAAGGTCCTGGTTTATACATTCATGTATGTATGAGCATTATTGAAGTCTGAAGGCCATACAAGGTCAGAGAACACAATTGTAATTATAGAAACATAATAGTCAATATACCCTCAGTCACACAAATAATATATATGAGCTCCACTGCTATACATACTTATTTTTATTTATAATTATGTTTACATTTTTTATGTGTTTATTAAAATTGAGAGTACAACTCTTAATAAAATTAGGAGTGTGTAATAATTTTTTCAAGTGAATTTTAATATAAAATAAAATGGAACAACAGCAAAAATATTTAGAATTTTCTGTATTAGAACCCAGGATCATCTGTATGGCAGCCCTACACTTACATCTCCTGCCACAGGAATAGTTAAAAAAGAGTTTGACATTTTTATATGCATTACTGACTTCTGTGTGTTAACCAATGTGCAATGCTGCTTGCTTTGCGCGGTGCCCACTATACTTGATAGACTGTCTCTGTTTTGAAATTGTCTACTATCTGCTTTTGCTCTGTAGGTATTCTAGACTTGCAGGTGTTGGGGACCATTGCTAACCACCATGCAACACTGCTTATAGGGTTTGCATGATAGATAGCAAAATATGCAGCAATGTATCCTTTTTGAAATTGAGAATGTCTGAGTCCTGTCTGCAGGTGTTCTGTCTGTTTCGTGTGTGGGCCATTAGTCCAGGATTGCACAAGGGTAAGTGACACACAAACGTGACATGCAAACTAAACTTGTGTTATCCTGATGAACGATATTTCTTAGGTTCCATCCTCAAAAGACAAATGTGGCCTTGAATCATGATCTACAGATACTATATACTGTGTAAATTACCATATATAGCTCATGCGCTACACATGCATGATTCACTGGTGTAGTTTATGTATTGATTATTATAGAAGTAAATTACATGGCATTTATTGTATTTATCACTTTCTCATGTTTGCGCTAAGCCATGTACCATGCAAGTAGTGGTATTTATATATTTATATATATATATATATATATATATATATATATATATATATATATATATATATTTTTTTTTTACATTTAACATTTGTTTACTAGGACAGTCCGACTTGGAATGAAGCCAATTTTCAGCAGCGGCCTATGGAGAAACCCATGTCTTTGTAATGTGGGAGGAAATTGGAGTACCCTGAGAAAACCCGCACGAATGCAGGCAGGACATGTAGATTCCACACAGAAGGCACTCCAGCCGAGAACCTCTTGCTGTGAGACGACGATGCTACCACTGCACCATATAAAATAAACACCATTAAAAATTAAATGTTGCTACACATGAACCATTTTTACACAAATCTGGATTTGAACTCTCACACCAATGAACATACAAAACATAATAAGGATTTCTTATTCTTCTGTGCCTCAGAAACAGCTTTGCAGCAGGAATGCAAATCATTGTGCATAAAAGCAAGTCCCATTTCATCCACAATATTAAGAAGACATATAACACTTATACACTCTCAGTTGTTTGTAAATGTGTTAATTATACATTTAGTGCAATGACTGATCAAACAACCATCTATGACTATTGTTTGCAGCAATACAGCTCTGTCTTCTCTTTGTATTGTGTTCATTCTTCTCTTAGCTGAGCTATAATCTCAGGCATGCAGTCTGCTCAACATTTTGTATCATTGTCCTTAAAATATATGTGAATATTATAATTACAGAAACATAATGGATGATCCCATGTGATGTAGACTGTAGAGTTTTCAACAAAAGCAGGGGAGTTTGGATCTTATTGAATAAAAACTGAGAAATGTGTGCTCCTCACTTCCATTTAAAACCTTGATACAATTACTTCTACACTTTGTGTTTCCTGATTGACACACTCACTGGAGGTAAGAGGGTCTGTCTTTCTGCTGTGTTTTCCTTCTCCCTACCACTAATCATTCACAGTTGCAATCCATCATCAACAAACACTGAGAGTGCCTGTACTATGTTTACACGTGATACATGGAGCCAAGATTTTGAGATTCAGCAATTCTAATGAGTTAACACCTTATCTTCATCTTCATTATGCTCAGAGGCCTGAATCTACACTATAAAAAGGGAACCTGAACATGAGGAGAGTTGTGTATGTGGAAAACAGAGAAGAAGATTGCTATTGATTTGGATTTATCTGCATAGAAGTCTATTGATCATGATAAGGTATGATTTAATTTTTCAAGTATGTACTAGATTTGTTTACATGTAACTAGAAAAAAAAAATATATATATACATATAAAGATAGACAGATATACATATATATGTATATATAGGTCTACCTTGTTTGATCGAACTTTCAAAACTTCAAAACCTATATGGCCGAGACCATATGATCGAAGTTTTGAAACTTTGAACACTTAGAATTGAGATCACCATACACCGTGGAATGGGAGATTTACCATTTTCCTCCCTGTAGTGAGATCTTGGAGTTGGTATATTTAGGTTGCAGGGGCTTTTGGGCTTTTGTTGTATTTTCAAAATTTCAAGACTTTGATCATATGGTCTTGGCAACTGTTATCTGTATGCACTTCTTAGAAGTTTACTGATGGCATGGGAATTTTTGAAAGGGCATTTTACTGTCTCAGATACACAGCCTTATCATTTTCATCACATGTGTTTCTCTTTACACTCTTCTATGTTATTTCAGTTTGTCAATGACACAGGGGTGTTAGCCTTCTTGGATGGCCCATAGACACATCGGTGGGAGAACTGGGCACAGGTAGAGGTGACTGTCACTTGCATAAAAATGACTGCTCTCTGGTAAATGTGTACACATGTTTTTAGGGACAGTTTGAAAGCACTAATAACAATTGGGTTATGTGTTATTCCTTGCTTGGTACAAAATGTCATTTGCCTGCTCTTTTGGGGGTGGGTGAGCCAAGTTCCATTTCAGTGTTTCTACAGTGAAAATATTTTTATAGAGGTTTGCTTTGCTATTATTAGTTCTTGTTTTGGATCAAACCTTGGTTTGTCTGTGACTGTGATATCTTAGAACCACATAACACTTTTTTATATCTGAATAACTTCAGTTCTTTTTTTCTCCAGTGAGTAATACTGAAAGACTAATAATATGTTTTATATTTAAGCAGAACTTTTATTTGTGTGATATTTATGTGGAGTATCCTTCTTTTGTGTTTTATGTCACTTAAGGTTATGGCACCCAAGCAACCCAATCCCCGCAAAATCCACTTCAGTGATTCAGAGAATGACGTGATCTTTCAAGCCATTCATTAGCATGGTGTCTTTCTGCTTGAGAGAGGACATGGGGATATGTCTGAATGAATGGAAATTTGGAACCAGATAGTGAATGATGTCAATGCTGTTGGGGGCTGCCACAGGACGTATGATCAGGTGCATCATAGGGCCATTGATATGGATTCATTGGCCCATAGGAGAACAGCTACAGTGGCTCATGGATAGTTGGTTAATGGGAGGGGGAACCTGCTATACAGCCACCAGTGACATCAAAGGAAGAGTTCCTATTCACTGCCAGGGATCCAGTGAGCTCAGTGGAAAGTACACAATAACATGTGATTGGTGTTGGTACTGCTGTTTCAGGGAAGACAAGTATGTCCAAGCCTGGAAGAGTTTCCAGATAGGCTTGCATATGTCAATTTTTAAATAGTTCTTGTGTTGTAACATTTTGAAAGCAGTACTTAAGTTGGTTTACTATTTCTAGATTGATATAGTTAACAACCCATTCTGTTTCATTATACATAGGGTTGGTGAGGATGAGTCATCCAAGTTTCAGTAAAATGTACTATTAATGGATATATAAATGCAAAACGTTTTTCCCCTGCGTTATTATTATTGTGATGATGATGTACTTACATTTTGCTTAACTTCTTCCAGGACCATCCTCTCTAGCAAGTGTGGAGTCATCTGCACATGGTAAGCCAAACATTTTTATTTCAATACTGATGAACATTTTACAGAAATAAACATTTATCTGTATGTGTGAGGTGGGTGTCAGGAAAGGGTGTATATTGCTGTACCATCTGTGATAGTAGTACCAGTGTTAGCTTGTTAGCATATATTAAACTGTAGTAGTGTAATTATTAATTTAATTCCTGAATTTGTTGCTTATTATCACAGGTGATCCTGACAGTGGGAGTGTAAGGCTCTTACCACTTGTTGCCAGAGCATCGTCAAACTCTGATGATGATGGTGGCCAAACCCAGGGACAGTCGGGGGGGGGGGTGCAGAGGTTGAATTTAACACCAAGGTTGACATTCTGCCATCCCTTGTAATTTCATCGGACACAGCTAGTAGGCCTATGCAAACACATTCCAGTGAGCCCTCAGATATTGGACTGGTGGAGGCTGAGACACTAGATCAGGATAGTGTGGTTACTGTGGCTTCAGTGACTGTTGACTCTAACCATAGCCAAAGTGTGGGTGAGGTACAATGGAGGAGGGTTGTTAGGGGTGCATGGAGGAGGCTTGCTGTCCATCCTCAACCTGATCTGGATGCCACTCAACATAGGTTTAGGGCCATCATGGAGGCAAAGGCACTTTCCAATAAGGCCTCCAAGGAAATGTTTTGGGTTGTAGATGTGGCACAGGCTGGCATGCATGACTGTCTACACTGTGTTGCCATTTCAATGGATGAGATAAATGACATGTCATAACCAGCAGTGTCTTTGATGGAATGTCTGCTGGGAGGGGGATGGCATCCATGGGGACATAGGTCAGCCACATTATCTGATGTTAACCAATGTGGCCATGCCCGATCACATTCCCATAGTGGCATTACTTCCACTGCTCCATCAGTGGTTGAGGTGTCCACTCCCTGACATGATGGGCCATGGGACTGTGGTCCTGGGCATACTCATGAGGAGATCTTGTCCATCAGTAATCAGTCATGTTCAGGTAGTAGCAATGCATCTGACTGTGAGCATGAACATGCCAGTGCAACTTGGGGTTGGGGATGACAGTTATAAACTGTCACCTCTACTATGAATGGCTCACACCTGACATACCAGGATGTAGAGCTAGCACAGATCTTGGCTGTGTTCTTGCGGGCACTCACACATCAGTTTCTCCTGGAGTGCCCATACAGACATACACACATAACAGCTACATGGGTCAGTCCTGATGCTTACAGATCATTCTGTCTCAGTGGCCATTTGAGACTTTATCCAAATGTATGTCTGTTACTCTTTCTTACTCACATGCACTCACTACCTTTTGTGTCAGCCTAGGCTTCCTGCCCTCACCCCCCCACACACACACACAACACCTTGTGCAAATGATGATGTGTGCCATATCCTTGTTTACTATCTTTTGGATTCAGGGATACATACGTCTTTTGTCTGATGCTCAGGGTGCATAGCTGACTTAGTGCTTAGTGTACCTGTTTTTGTGATGCTGTTTTGCAAATTGTACTGCTTCTTTACATGTTTTTGTAATGTGTACATCCCTCCCAAACTCAGCTGGACCACACCCTAAATAATATTATGACAAAGACACAACAAAAGGGAGAATTTTTAAACATTCTGGTCTAAGAAACTTAGACAGTTAATGGAATAACAGTTTTGCATTACTGTTTTTATGTTTGTGCTGAGTGATATGAAGTCTGAAACTGAAATGTATGTCATTATTTTCTGACTTCACTCTAGTGATTTGCCATTACAAACATATGAGGCCAAAATTTGGACATTCTGTAAAAATCTGTACATTTTAGATGTAAAGCCTATTAGTTGGTAGACGACATGCATTCAAATAAGTCACTGCTCTCACATCTTGATGTATTTGTTGTAAAAATCACCCACCAAGTAACAGTATGCAAGGAAGTGACATTCATTTGTATTTTTAGACATTTATTTTTCTATTCCAGGTTTTTTTATTTTATTTTATTTTTATTTTATTTACATTTGTTGACCAGGAGTGTCCGACTGGACATAGGTCCATTTTCAGCGGAGGCCCAGGGAGAAAAGCTCCACAGTTAAAATAAACAGACAGTAGTTACATTGGATTATATAGCGATTAACAATATAACATAGCAATTACTTACAACATACTTACAGATGAAGAACATAGTACATCAGTAGACAACTAGAATCTTTATCTGTGAAGTACATAACAGACATTAACAAATGTTACAATAAGAAGTTCCTGCTCTATAATAAGTACTAGGCTTATGAGCATCTGAGCTTGCTATAATCAAGGTAGTTAGTAGAGTGGAAAGAAAAGTAGTGGTTGGATGGGGTGGGTGATTTTAGAGTGGGAGTTGCAAGGGCATAGCCAGCATGTTTTTAGGTGCGCTTTTAGTAAAGTTTTGAAGTGGGTGCATGATGGCACAGAGGTAATTATGGGTGGGAGGGAGTTCCATAATTTGGATATGGTGCAAGAGAATAGTGCTTCACCAGCAGAGTTATTGGCTTTAGTGATCTGCAAGTGATTTTTGTTGCTGGATCTTAGTGGTCTGGTGGTGCGATAGGGTTGGAGTAGATTCTGGAGGGATGGGACATTTAGTGGATGGTTTACTAGTTTGTGGGCGAGTGAGAGTTGATACCATTGAAGGAGGTGAGGGAGTTCAAGCCAGCCCAGTTCAGCAAGTGAGAGACAGTGGTGACTACGGTAGGATGCCCCTGTGGCAAATTTGGCGATTTTGTTGTAGCAGGTCTCTAGCTTGTTTAGATCGCATTGCCTTAGGTTGGTATATATTGGAGAGGCATAAAGTAGGGTGGAGATAAGGTGGGAATTTGCTATTGAAATCTTTGCTGCTTTGGTGAGAAGTTGCTTATTTCTGTATAACACTCCTAGTTTTTTGTGGACTTTTTTATGGTCATGGATATGTGAATGTCAAATTTTAGTTTATTGTCTATTTCCACTCCTAGCAATTTGGTGTGTTCAGTTAGGTATATAGTGGTGTTGTCTTTTGCTGTGATGTTAAAGTGAGAGTTGTTTTGAGTATGTTTGGTGGGTTGGAAGAT
Source organism: Protopterus annectens (assembly GCF_019279795.1). NCBI lineage: Eukaryota > Metazoa > Chordata > Ceratodontiformes > Protopteridae > Protopterus > Protopterus annectens. The sequence goes on from NC_056739.1 coordinate 1,437,512,403, forward strand.
GAGTAGTTTAGTTTTGTTTGGGTTGAGTATTAATTGGGCATTGGATAACCAAGTTTTAACAGAGGAAATGGCTTCCTGTGTGACTTTTTGCAGTTTGGGTAGGGACTGGGCTGAGCAGATGATGGTTGAGTCATCTGCATATTGTATGAGTGAGGTTCACTACTTACCTTGAAAATCCAGCAGTTGCAAGAGTTTAAATTCAGGGCTGAATCTGTCTGATGCTAGCTCACATAGGTAAGTAAAGGTTGTGAGTGTTGCCTGGCATAAATGTTACTGTATGTGCGTGCATAGGATGAAGGTTTTAGCCCCTTAGGTGGTGAGCGTGTGTGCTATCCATTGTCTCTTGGCCAGTGCAAAGCCATATTGTGCATGTCTATGTCTGCTACACCCACAGTGGCTGCTGATTCCCCCTCTGACTCCTCACCTGCATGTGGCTATGGTGACCTTGCCAGTGGTGGTGGGATGTGTGGCCCTTCGCCTTCCTGTTCCTGCTGAAGCTGCTTTCTCAGGGTAATGCTGTGAAGCATGGTGCAGATGGTAAGTATTTCAAAACATGTACGGGGATAGTACTGCAGTGCTCCCTTAGATGTATCTAGGCACTTGAACTGTGAGCTCAGCAGCCCAGACACATGGTCTATGATACTTCTTGTCTGAGTGTGTGCCACATTATAGTATTCTTCAGTTGATGTGTGTGCCTTTCTGATGGGCATCATCAGCCATGGTTCCAGTGCATAACCTGCACCTCCCAGTAAATTACCCTGTGCGATAGCCCCCCTCACAGTAAACATTTCATTCAGTTGAGAGTTGTGCTAGATATATGAGTCATGGTAACTGCCTGGGTTGCCAGCACACACATTCAGGATGATTCCCTTAGCATTACATATGACTGGCAGTTAATGGAGTGGTAGATCTTTCTATTTATGTACACCCTTCCCCATTCCCCGGGTGGTGCTTTTATTTCTACATGTGTACAGTCTATGGCACCTTGAAGTTCAGGGTAATGTGCTACAGGGTAGAACTCCTTCATAGTTCTGGTTTTGTCCTCAGGTCTACAGGGAAAATATATATTCTCACTGGCATGTTATATCATAGCATTCATGAACTGATGGAGGATCCTGGATGCTGATTCATGTGACCCCCCAACATGTCCCCTGTTGGAATCTGGAAGGTTCCTGTAGTTAAAATTCTAGGTGATACACATACTTTAATATCCACTGGTACTGGTTTCCCCTCAGTTCACCCTTGCTTTCAGTTGTGGATGACAGAGGTTGCAGAGTTCCTGTAGTGTGTCTCTATCCACCCTGTAGCACTCTATAATTTCTACCTCATGCAGATTGTGAAAAGGTAATGGAGTCTAAAAACCCGTCTTCATCTTGGCAGTGGTCTGCTAGCAGCAGCAGCATAGACATGGGCCTGCTGCACATGAATAAAAGCAACAGCAGCCCCTAACATTCTTTCCTTGTAGCCTAGTTTCTGTGGCTGTATTCCAAAAGAGTCTGGAATTCACAGGGAAAACCAGCACAGAGTCCACATGGTTGCTTTATAGCTTGTTGAAAAGCTCCTCCATCTTGGATTGGTAGATTAGTATACAATTGAACTGCTTATACTGTAGTTAGCTTGCCACGATATTTAACATGTTTGCGCAGCACTTCACACCATGTAGAGCCACTTACTGAATACAAAACAGTGCTCTATCAGTTGTGCATTGTGGCATGATGTGCACATGGTTTTAGGGGCTTGTGTAGGTTTTATTGAATCTGCAATGTAATGTTGTTTGCATGAGTTTGTGAATGTTTATGTGTTTGAGTCTGCCTTGTGTAGTGGTAGTGTTACAGGAAGGTTATAATTGCATTAAGGTGTAGGGTTAGGGTTGGAGGAAGGGGCAGGGTTAGCACCCATTAATAGAGTGGTGCAGGGGGTGGGGCAGGACATATTATTTTCTTAATATTTCTGTAAATGTATTTCAGAGTGTGTTGAGACTAGTGTTATGAAGCGGTTTTGGTTTAAATATCAGGAAGGGAGATAGTTTTCTTCTCTCGATATTATTGTTTTTATTTATTTATTTAGTTATATTTTTTCTGCTATTGTGCATGATTGAACTTATTTTGTCAGTGTTTTCACCCAAATTCAATTGCCAATACCAGAACAATGCTGTCACAGCGTTGTTTCAGTTTTGGCAATTAAATTTGGGTTATGCAGCTTTAAATCAAATGTATTTAAGGGGAAGATGACTTTGTTGTTTTACTACATTGAGGATGCCTGGAGCAAAACCGGTCAATTTGTTTGCCTGTTGTCACCATCCTGTGACTATGGGATTGTGTATCATGTTGGTGCATTTAGAATATACAGCTATTTAGCTATTATAAACTTTGTCTTCACCCGTTTTTACTGTTTTACTGTTGTTGCCTGGATATTTAATTTGAGGGCTTTGACATTTGGAGTGCTGGACTGTGGTGTGTGTGTTTTATATATATATATATATATATATATATATATATATATATATATAGATATACACACATAGATATATATATATATATATATATATATATAAATATAAATATATATATATATATATATATATATATATATATATATATTGTATATCATAACATTGAATCCGCATAACATCAAATGGCCATAACCTGGAATGTGCCATATATATATATATATATATATATATATATATATATATATATATATGTGTGTGTGTGTATATGTATGTGTTTGTGTGTGTGTGTATATATATGCACACAACACACACACACACACACACACACACACACACACACACACAGATTAATAAATAAAATAATACATAAAATGCACAATTCCTCCTATCTAGGTCAGCAGTTTGCTTTGGTATCATCAGTGTTACCACAGTCAGAACATTGCAGAAGTACTTATGTAAATTCTCTAGTTACTTTCCAGAGGTCTCCTTTATACTCTACATGTTTAGAACTGGCTAATTTGCTTTTGACAGTTGCAGTCTACTGTACTGCTAATGCAGGAACATCACTTTTTACAGTACTGTTGTATTTTCTTCCATTGGTATTCTGCTCTGCTATTGTGACCCGGTCACTTTCATTTTGCCCTTTCCTGCCTGATTTTAAGGAAGTGACTTTCTGTGAGTTTACATTTATCCTCATTTAAATATATCCATTCACCAGCCCAGCATGGCCTGTCTCATATTCAGCTCAACAGACCAGCATGGTTTGCGAATTTTATAAAATTAACTGCAGGTTAATCTGACTAGCCATCTTGACCATCTCCTTCTTTTTCCAGCCAATCAAACATAGGCAGGCATCCTTTTAGCATGGTGCATCTCTGTCCAGTTTAACACAAAATGAAGCACTACTTCAGGGAGATGTGTGTGTGTGTGTGTGTGTGTGTGTGTGTGTGTGTGTGTGTGTGTGTGTGTGTGTGTGTGTGTGTGTGTGTGGGTGTGTGTGTAAGAGCATATGTTTCAACCTGAGGAATACCTGACCTACCAAACTTGTCAGTTTATAAACTCAACCCTACTATATCAAATTACTGAAATGTCATATTGATCAGATTGTAAACTGTACCTTAAACAATCAAACTCACTTTCATCCCCGTTATGATAATTTAATCCTGTAGAAAAGTACATTGTACTTTACTTTTATCCAAAAACCCTTACCCAAGTTAATCCAGTCTAACAATATATAACATGAATAATCAAAATGCTTGCTGTACTGGTCCAGCTTCCATTTGCAAACAGTAATTACGAAATCATCCAATATTTCACTTAAAACCTTATACATAAACTGATGAAAACAAATACTCATTACAAATTAGATTAATGCTTCCAACAGTAACAAGTCAATATCATATGCAAACTTAACTCTTGAGTTACATTTACCACATCACAGAACTAACCATAGAATGTATAGGTTCAGACAGCATGTTAAGGAAGAGGTGCAGAAAGCAAATCTCCAGAATTCCTCAGGTGGTCAAGACAAAGAGCAGATTCTTCTTAAATGATTTCACTGCCCTAATATTTCTGTGCAAAGCATCTAATTCAAACAAAACACTTGGGAGGATGGAGGAAATCAAAATGGGGGGAGGGGGTATCATGACACCTCATAGCTACTAACTAGCCGCTGTCAAGCTAGCAAGGTTGCAGGGTAGTGCTACTGCTGTAAGTGTGCAATCGTTGTTTGCTGCACCCTAACCAAACCAACACCATATGTGGAGTGCCTTGGCTTCTTACTGCCATACTCAGTTCATTGTATCACCTTTGTACAGCCATTGGCCTATTCTTTAAACCAAGCCTATTTGCAATACAAGATGTAATTTATTTCCAACAAGTCTCTGAATGAACTAATGCAAATATTCAGTTCTGTTTGTGTCTATTAGTCTGTATTGCAAAAAAGAATCAGCAGTTTAATACAATGACCATAAAGAGGGCTTGTTAGCACTGTGTGGCACACTTTCAGTACCATATCACAACGGATTTAAAGTGGTTTCTCTGAGAAAATTATATTGGTTTTAGTGGCTTGGTCTAAAGTGCTTCTGAAAGTTTATACATTAATGAAATATGAATAATGTAAAATAATAATATCTGTCTTTTCTGCTTTCTAAGCAGATCATTTTGTTTGGCCTTCATAAGCATTGCTTTTATCAAAGTAAGAGAAAGCCTGCGACAGCTAAATCTGTCACTGTACACGTACTTATTAAAGGAGTGAATTTGCTGTGTTACTAAAGACAATTCTACTTAAATTATTTGAAACTATAAAATTACGTAAACAATGTTGGTGAGCAAAATTTGACCTCCTATACAAACAAATCAACAGACTCCTATATATCATGTATACCTTGTTGATTTCAGCATTTTAAATAAAATATTACTGTCTTCCGTATTATTTCTGATTAGTGATTTTACAGAATTACAATAAAAGCTTCTTACACTCTTCTGTTATGTGCAATCATGTTTCTCTCAAGCATATCCATTTGCTGAGGGCTTATTTATGTCCTAAATTCTTTAAAATAAACGATTATGTGTCACTGTTGTTTCATTAGTTCTCAAAGCTTCCTACAACTGTCAGCTGTGAAGGCAAATTTACTGCTTAGTACCCATCTATGACTCATAACCATGAAGATTAGAATTCATTTTTTTCCTGCATCATAAAGAGCATTGCAAATTGTTCTGAAAGTGTCTAATTAAGATCCAAAGAAATGAAAAACAAAATAAAACAGCAATGAAAAGAGTGCAAAAAGCAAAGACAATGAAAACCTCACTTGGAAGGCTATGTTAAAAAAATCTCAAAAAAACTGCTTCACAAATGAGGCATATAATGTACCATTTTAACAACAACCACCTTACACAGAAAAACATAATCAATAGCAATCATTTAGAGGCTTGTGTCTCTTTCTAGCCCTTTACCATAAATCGTAATAAACTGAGAGATATGTGCCTATTTGAGGAAAGGAACACTACCCTGTCAAAGAGACCACACTCCTGTCATTCAAATTTAGGCCTTATTTTCCATCCAGCAAATTGAAAACATTAATGTAACAGTATTCTTTTTTACTGCATTGTACATGCAGATGCACATTTTCCTGTAATTACTAAGTAAAAATAAAAGGCCTTCAAATACAGAAATAGAGACTGACCCAAGAAGATGATTTTGTCAATAAATGTAGGGTGGATAGGAGGTTCTAAGGATGGTTGGTTAATTGGTTGATGGGATGGATTAGGTTAGCTAGTTTAAAAGGGTGGAAATAGGAAATGGAAGATGGAGAAGGAGGAAAGGGCTATTTAAGGGAGGGGGTTGCAATATTCAGTCTCTTTGCAAAGGCAGTTGTGAAGGAATTATTTTACTTGTCAGCGCTCAGGTGACCAACTTTTGTATCAGGTCATGGGGTAGTGCTTAATTTTTAAGTAAATCAGTGTTTTCTTTAAGGTATGAAAAAAGAATAAAAATACCCCAGACAACTGAAGGTCACTCGATTCAAAAGTAGAATAATAAAATAAACAAAATCAAGTGTCCACCAGGGCTACTACATAAAAAGTTTATTGCAATTCAACAGGATAAGCGCTTTCACACCAGATAGTGTTTCTTTACATCCATAAAAACTACTAAAAACTAAACACTTTATATAGCAGTATAAAACAATTAAACAATTAAAATCATTGATGCAACCTGCACTTTTTCAATAAAGGCTTTAAGGGGACTACACAATTTAAACAAGGTAACTTATGCGCCTGCAATTTAGTGATCCATTTAGTCTCTGCCAATTCTAATCTATTATTATAATCTCCTCTTCTTAAACTCATAGGTACTATCTCCAGTACCATGAATTCAAATGAATACTCTGGATTGAATGAGACATGCTTAGCTAGAGCATTAGATAGATTCACTCTCCTAATGTCACCCTGATGCTGCAGAATGCATTCATTCAGCATTTGTAAAGTCTTCCCTATATAAAATGCTGAGCAGCATCTGCACTTAGAGAGATAGACTAAGCCATTTGATTTGCAATCCGCATAAAATCTAGCCTTAAAATACACATCCAATAAAGCATGCTGAAATTCATTTTCTTTACAAATAAAAACACAAGCTTTACAAGATCTACATGGAAAAGTGCCACTTCTATTTGAAAATTGTACTGTAGGTTTTGTGGATTTATAACACAACTGCCTTTTTAAAACTTATTATTTTTTAACATAAATGAGGGTTTTTCCCCCACTATACTACTCACTTTTTCATCTGACAGTAAAATGGGCCAATGTTTACTAATAAGATCACAGACTTGATGGATGTTATTACCATATGTAAGGGGTAACCTAAAATGACTGTTACTCTTGCTATTATATACATCACCTGTGCTGGAGACACTATCTGTCCTGTTAAAACATGGTTTCCCTCTTGTCGCATGTAGCATGTCTATATCCATATGTGTTCTTGCACATCCTTCTTCCTATATCCTTTCATTACTAAATCTTTTTCCAAAACAGAGGCTGCTGCAGAGTATTCACTATCTGCTGTATGTAATCTAGACATATGCATAAATTGCCCTTTGGCTATATTGTTAAAAACATGCCTAGGATGCATACTCCTTTGATGCAACAAGGCATTTTTCCTACAGGACTTCTGAAAAAGTGAACTTTGTAGGTATTCATCAACCAGTGTAATCCTAGTGTCCAGAAAATCAATTGAGACATGGGAATAATTGATTTCAAACCTAAAACATTCACTACTAAGTTCTAAATATTGCACAAATTCAGTTAGGGCATCAATCGTGCCCTGCCATAAAATAAAAATATCATCTGCAAATCTCTTATAATATAATAAACATTGAGAGAATGCATGACTAGATAGGACCACCCTGGCTTCCCAGTCTGCCAGTACTAGATTGGTATAGCTGTTCCCACAGGAGGACCCCCTCGCTACATCCTTCTTCTGGATATAAACAGCATTGTCAAACAAAAAAATATTATTGAACAAAACAATTTCCATCAATGACCCAAGCTATTGCAGTGCTAAAGGACAATGAGCATTTTTTGAGTAATCTAGGTGCCTTTTGTAGAAGTTATAGTAATTCTTTTAAAGATATTATATTAGTTACTATGGATATTCAAACACTTTTCACCATTATACCTCATGGCATGGGAATAACTTCATTAAAAAACTTTTTAATGACCAATACTGAATATAATAAGGTGCACATAGATTTACTTGGGTCATTGATTGAAATTGTTTTGTCCAATAATATTTTTTTGTTTTACAATGCTGTTTATATGCAGAAGAAGGGTGTAGCAATGGGGACCCCCATGTGCGAACAGCTACACCAATCTAGTACTGGCGGACTAGGAAGCCAGGGTGGTCCTATCTAGTCATGCATTCTCTCAATGTTTATTATATTATAAGAGATTTGCAGATTATATTTTTATTCTATGGCAGGGCACGATTGATGCCCTAACTGAATTTTGCAAAATTTAGAACGTAGTAGTGAATGTTTTAGGTTTTAAATTAATTATTCCCATATCTCGATTGATTTTCTGGAAACTAGGATTACACTGGTTGACGGATACCTACAAAGTTCACTTTTTCAGAAGTCCTGTAGGAAAAATGCCTTGTTGCATCAAAGGAGTATGCATCCTAGGCATGTTTTTAACAATATAGCCAAATGGCATTTTTTGCATATGTCTAGATTATATACAGAGGATAGTGAATACTCTGCAGCAGCCTCTGTTTTGGAAGAAGATTTAGTAATGAGAGGGTATAGGAAGAAAGATGTGCAGAGAACACATATGGATATAGACATGTTACGTGCGACAAGAGGGAAACCATGTTTTAACAGGACAGTAAACACTGGCCCATTTTACTGTCAGATGAAAAAGTGAGTAGTATAGTGGGGGAAAACCCTTATTTACATTTAAAAATAATATGTCTTTAAAAAGGCAGTTGTGTTATAAATCCACAAAACGTACAGTACAATTTTCAAATAGAAGTGGCACTTTTCCATGTAGAACTTGTAAAGCTTGTGTTTTTATTTGTAAAGAAAATGAATTTCAGCATGCTTTATTGGATGTGTATTTTAAGGCTAGATTTTATGCGGATTGCAAATCAAAGGGGTTAGTCTATTTCTCTAAGTGCAGATACTGCTCAGCGTTTTATATAGGGAAGACTTTACGAATGGTGAAAGAACGCATTCTGCAGCATCAGGGTGATATTAGGAGAGTGAATCTATCTGATGCTCTAGCTAAGCATGTCTCCCTCAATCCAGATCATTCATTTGAATTCATGGTACTGGAGATAGTACCTATGAGTTTAAGAAGAGGAGATTATAATAATAGATTAGAATTGGCAGAGACTATATTGATCACTAAATTGCAGGTGCATAAGTTACCTGGTTTAAATGCTGTAGTCCCCTTAAAGCCTTTATTGAAAAAGTGCAGGTTGCATCAATGATTTTAATTGTTTAATTATTTTATACTGCTATATAAAGTTTTTAGTTTTTAGTAGTTTTTATGGATCTGAAGAAGCACTATCTGGTGTGAAAGCGCTTATCCTGTTGAATTGCAATAAACTTTTTATGCAGTAGCCATGGTGAACACTTGATTTTGTTTATTTTTTCTTTAAGTTATGAGGTAGGTAGGTACTAGATGTTGTTATCTGGGTAGGTAATATCTGTGTGGTGAGAAAGGCTCATGGTTAGGTTGGTGGAATGACACTGGAGGGTTGGGGGAGGAAACTGAAGTTTTGGCTATGGTTAGGGCAAGGGTAGTTATGTCCAGGAAGAGGGTTGGGAATTTGCTCTATGTACATAGCTTAGCTTGGTGAGTAATGAAGTTGGGTTTTACTCTTTACCATTCCACTAGGAAATCCAGTTTGCAGTGCTTCTGTCCTGCAGTATTGTCATAACTAGAGCAACACTTTCAGCTATTAATATAGTTATGCTCATCTGAGTGTCATGCCCTATGCCACTGATTGGTCACCTTTTAAATTAGACTAATCATTATACCACTGGTTCGTTGTAAAGGACCTAAGTCTGTGAGGGTCAGGTTATTTACACTTCAGTTACATGCATGCAGTTTCCTATTGCTTTGGATTTTGCTGGCATAAATATGGATAAAAAGAGTGGTGACAATTCTTCTGTTTAATATTTTTCCAAACACTTAAGACACCTACCTCTCTGTTTAGGTGGTGCTCTCCATTCTCCTCTGCCATATTTAGTTAAAGGTTAAACTCATCAGGAAAAAAACAGTGGGTGCATCAGTGGGGAGGATTGGGCAGTAGGTCGGTGAGGTTGCCAGGAAGAAGGTTTTGGTCTGAGCTTAGGCCCTTGGAACAGGGGCAATGTCCCTTGATGAGAAAGAACTTTGTCAATGGCACATGGTTTCTATGCTGACTCATGATTTTGGGACTCACTAAGTAGTACAAGGTCTTCCTGCCTGGTAGGAGTTATAGTAGTTACCCGTAGCTATCATTTGTGGGGTGCTGTGGGAATAATGGGAATAATGCAAGAATACGTTTTCATTCTTGAATGGTAGGAAGGAAGGGAGGTGCTCATTGTTACCTGTGGCTGCCCAGACCAGGTGATCACTTCAACATGTAGGCAGGAATATTAAATTAATTAGTATATGGTAGTTGCATTGGAATGGGAACAATGTTTCCTATAGTTAGTGAAAGCTGTTTGCTGCTATGTAGTTGATGAGATGGAGTGGCTGGGGCAGAGCTCAGGCAGTGGATGTCAGTAAAATCAATGATTTATTTATTTATTTAACATTTGTTAACCAGGAAAGTCCGACTTGGAACGAAGCCAATTTTCAGCGGAGGGCAAGGGAGAAATGCTCCAGATGATGCATGCTGAACATAAGAGGTGGGGTGTTAAGCATTCTGTGGGAGTTCAGGATGCTTCTTTGCAGCAGGAAGATGGACCAGTTGAGGGGTTTCTTTGATGGTTTGACATTAAGGTGACTGCTAGGATGGTATGATTGGTTAAACAAGTGGTGGCCTTCTGAAGGGGGTGAAGCTGTTTTTCAGGAATGATGGCTACATGCCATGATAAAAGTTGACAGGGCTAGGGGATGGTGCATGAAGGGTCATAGTTCACCACCTCTCTTTCTAAAACGTGAAACACTATCACTCACTATGTGAAAATATGGGCAAAGTGTGAAAGACTTACTAATAACCTCAACTAGGAAGATAGGTTAAGGAGCTTAGGAAGTTCGGGGTAGATACTTCAGTTAGCATGATTTTTTTAAGGTATGGTGTATACTGAGAAACTGAAGAGGAATTGGAATGACATTGCATCACAAACAGATGAGTTTTCCAGTAGGTGTTGAGACACATACAAGGTGAAGTTGGAGAATAACTCAACCACTTGAGGAGTTGCAGCAGGTGGAAGGCAGCAATCAACATTTCAGTGGCAGAATGTCCATGGCAAGGGGAAAAAGAACATACAATAATAATAATAATTATAAATGCATAATTGTACTCTTTGAGGAAATCATCCTTGCTAATTGCCATCTTGATAATACAACTCTAAGAGTTGACCCAGTAGTCAGCAGTCTGGGTATGCACATAGATGGTAGCCTTTCTTTCGACCACCACATGGCCAGAGTGGTGAGGACATCCTTTTATGCTGTGCAACTTATACATAAGGGCATGGCATCTAGGTCCAAAGAGGTCATTATCCCACTGAGCTCTGCCCTCATCAGAGCAATCATAGAGTACAGTGCTCTCTTTGGTATGTAACTGACTAGGCATATGCAGCAACTAGAGCGACCTCAGAAGATCCTTACAAAAAGAATACAAGGTGTAACAAACCTGCCTTATGCAGAGCACCTTAAAGTCCCTTTCCTCTGCTCATTCTCATATAGATTGCTGAGGGGTGATCTATGCTTGGCTTACAAGGTATCTGCAGATCACAAACTTACAACTCTCCTACATATTCATAAGTCAAAGAGTACCAGAAATACAAGGTTGAGAGACCAGATTTTTGTCTTTGACTTTGCCAAAGAGACAGATTTATGTCCCAGAGACTGCCCCTCCTATGGAACAGGCTTCCCATACATGGAAGCTGAGTTTATGGACAGAGGTAGCTTATAAATGCCTGGTCCTCAATATCCTATTTGGATACAGGACATTATTAGTCTTTTAGGAAAACTTAGTTAGGCTTAGAAAGGCCTTCTCAAGTTGTTAATCTACTAACAATCTATGGATTAATGACTCTATAACAGAGGAGATGCCAGCATGGGAGTATTAGTGGAGAATCAGCTCACTGTAGATAATGTTATCGACATTACTATTGACAGTGAATTGGGAAATGCGCAGTTATTGGATGAATATTTAATGGGATTATTGCAGGATTTTGATATTGAAGGTAGGTTGCATCTGTAGGAGTTGGTAAAAGGGTTAATCTTGCATTAGGTCAGGTAATGTCAGTAGGGCAGTTGGAGAGAGATACCATTTAATCTAAGTGAAACGGATTTCTAAAGGTGATGTCAACCTATTGTAACAAGGTAGATGAAGGACAATCCATGAATGAGCATACTGGGGTCTGCAGACTTATAGTCTGTATGGGACACAACACATACCAGCAGTGTTGAAATAAATGATCTGTACTACTGAATCTGTTGATATGTTTGTTACATCTAGATGGCAATCTAAGGAAAGCGGAGGCTAAAGTTCCACGTTTCAGAGTCTTGATTGCATCTTTAGCTGCCTTGAGAAAGAGAAGGTGTGTTACATTTAGAGCTATGACAAGGGATAATTGAGTCTTTGACTTTGTATACCTGACGGGGGTGATTGCAGAGGAGACAGAGCAAGCACCCCCTTTGCTGGTGGATTTTTTTGACATTAAGTTAAGTTCAGGTATGGGGGTGGGGTAATGCATGCCACTGGTATTATCAGTGCTTCAGGAAGCTGAAGGCCATAAATAATTCTTTAAGGTCAGAGTGTACGCATGTGGATATGTGGTTAAGGACAATGATAAATAAGGCAGGATTAGTACCTAATTCAAGGCTGGAAGGAAAAGTAGACAAAAATAAACTGTGTTGGGCAATTAATATAGGTCGGTGATCCTGGTCAGTATCCAGGCTTGCACATATTTGTTCATTCTGTGTGGGGATGCATATTGTGGTGCTAAATGCTGCTACAAATAAAGTAGGCAAGCTGGCCATAGCCTGCTTAATCTGCAGGATGGACAGTGAAGGAGTGACAGATAAGATAAGCTTAAGAGGGAAAGGTCATTTTAGGGCCTTAGGGTGTCTGTAACCCTTTCAAGGAAAGGATAGTAGACCAGCCATCTCACTCTTTTATTAATGTACAGCCCTTATGGGTATGGTTGAAACACTTCCCAGACAAGGCAACAGCTTTTCAGATGATTCCAGGTTTAACTAAAAGGATTTCTATTCAGTCAGGAGTGGGTACTTATGTTAAAATATGTAGCAGTTTGCAATTGGTAAAGGATTAGAAACAAGAGTGCCATCTTAGTTATATTTGGATATTCAGGCAATTAGGGTAATGGCCCATTAGCAACTCCACTATTTGTTTCATATAAGATATCTCCATGGGGGCAGGGTGCAAAAAATATATAATTTTCATTTAATTCACCATCTTTTGCTCCCAGAAGGGGGCTTCATTCAGTAAAATTAGACATAGATTCACCTTCTAAACTGTTTCTTGTAAGGGAGCAGGATTAGCCAAAACTAGGTATGTTATTGGAAAGGAAACTTTACTTTGGAAAAGCCATGCCCATGAGCTGTGCATTAGTCTGTGCTACTTTTGAGAAGTTTATCATGGTGCTGCAGTGGATGCAGGAGTTGGGCAGCCTAGAACAGAGAGCAGTCCATTACCCAAATTAATTTCTATTAATGTAGGAGTTTAAGAAGGAGCATCAGCAGGACTGCAAAGCTTTTCAAAGTTATGTAATAAGTTGGGGGTGCCCTTGATTAAAGACAAATTAGGAAAGTCCAGCCATAGAACTTATTATTATTTTTTTTTTTTGGGGGGGGGGGGTTGTTGATGATGAAGCAAGCTGTTTTTCTTTTCCAAGGTTAAGTTGAAGAAGTTAAAAAGGAAGACTAAGCAATGGTTAGGTGTTGCTAAAGTCAGGGTGAGTAAGAAGATGGAGTTATAGGGGGTATTCAATTTTGCTCATAGAGCCATCGGCCCAGCCAGAGCATTTCATAGGTCATTGGCAAACATGTTGAGATTCAGTCAGAAGCACCATAGAGTGAGACTTATCAAGATAGTCAAGAGGATATGAGAATTTGGAATATGTTTTTGGAGCATTTTAATGGTGTGGCAATGTGGCAGAAATATTGGGTCTCGTCAGGTGGTTTTCAATTATGTACTGATGCTGCTATAGGGTTAGGGATGGGAGCATACTTTAAGGTGAAATTGTTTTCCATAGCCTGGACTGAGAAATAGTTAGGAGAGTTGAGGAATGATATTATATTTCTAAAGTTAATTTTCATTTGAGCAGCAACATTGGTTTAGTAGGAAGACTTGGACAATTGGACAACAATTTTCCATTCTGATACTGCAGTGGCTTTACAGGTTTTAGCTAAAAAATCCACATACTTGCTCACAGTGCAAGTATTGTTAAGAAAGTATGATTTGCAGTGCCTTAATATTAATTTGCCTCTGATGGCTAAGTATATACCTGGTGGATTGAATGTACTGGCTGATAGTCTACCTCAATTTCAGTTTTGCATGTTTTGAGCAGTCATTCCAGATGAAGAAGCCCAGCTATCAGCAATCCGGGAAGATGTATGGAAAATTGGCAGTCTGTAGCAGAGTGGTTGGTACAGCAGTCCTGGGCTGTTTCAACAATGAAAGCATATAGTTCTTCACAGGTGGCATTCACTGCCTTTGCTGGAGGTTTGCAAGTATGTGACAAGTGTTGTCAGTAGGCTTGTCGTCTAGATAATGGGTATATAGACGAAGGCTTGTTGAAGTGGTGAGGATGGTCTGAGTGCACTTAGCTGCATTAGATGTGGCTGTAAAGTTTTCAGCTTTTGTAAACTGAATAAAGCATTGCTTTATTTTATGGATGTTAAAGATTAGCGGGCTTAGCAGTGGATAAGCATTTGCTAATAGAAAGGCAATTTTTAGGATTTTTTTTAATACGAGGCAAGGGGTATCACCTCAGAGAGAAGTTTGTAACTTGTGGACAACATTGTCAGTTTTTCTTCATGAAGGGGCTTTTTGTATTACTGAATTGTCTGGAGATTTGATGTAGTTGCATGTTTGTATAACATGGGAGGCAGCATTAATTTGATATGTTCAAAGACATATTAAGTAGGCAAAGAACATCAAATGGTTCTGTTGCATAATGCTAAGAAAACTTTTGTGTCCTTTGGAGTGGGGGTTAATGTGCCAGAGGGAGCCAAGTTATGATAACATGTTGTTGCTTTTTTGGCATTTGACTAGTGCTCTATGGATGTTAGGCACTTTGACGGGGTTTTGAAGTCAGTTTTGAGGAGTCATGGCATCTTTCATGATTGGTATTCATCTCATTCTTTTTGAACTGGTCGGATATTTGACTTAGCTTATTAAGGCAGGTCAACTGATGTGAATAAAAAATGGCAGGCTAACAGGATTTCTGATGCCTTAAAAGCTTATTTAAGACAGTAGGAATATCCTACATTAGTTAAGTTATTTAAATTATTTTTTTGTTGTATTTTTGAGGGCAAAGGCAGGTCCTTATCAAAGGTCATTCTTATATACATTAAATCATGAAGCATGTTAGACCTGGTGGATTTTTTGGACCTTGACCCCACCTACTGAGCTGTATATTGCTAAGGATACAGAGGAATGTTATGGAGTCCGCTATTTTTGGTTGGGGATGAACTGCAATTAAAAGTTACAGGTCAAGACAGTTATTGTGCAGTTGGGAGGTAATGACATGGGCATTATTACAAAGTACTGGTCACTGCCATCAATAGCAAATGATTTGTTGTTACTGCAGCAATATTTTCTGGGAGGGAGGGCTGTAATTATTTGGTCTGCTATTTTTTTAGGATGATATGGGGAAGTGTAGTTAAGGTAGCTACCATCAAAGCAGCAAGAAGGTCTATTTTTAATCACAGAGTTGCTAGGGCTGCCACATCCTTAGGTATCATGGTATTAGAATATCGTGGCTTTTGTGATGCAGATCCTATGTGTTACTGAGATAATGGGGTGCAGCTCAGTGAAGTCGTGCTTGATGTTTTTATTGCCCACGTGTCCCTTTTAATTAAAGAGATGGTGGCTAAACAGTCAAACAGAATATTATAGCCAGAACATAGCAGAAAGCATTCTAGGAACTAAGCCAACACAAGGATGTTGAAAGGAGATTCTGCTGACAGAGACAATTGTAATTAGGGGTAAAGAGAATAGGCAAGATGGGTCTGGAATTTACTGGGTAAAACTGGCAAAGGGACCTAGGTACTGGGAGCAAATAATAGAGAGGGAAATGTAATAGAATGAGAAGAGACCAAGAAGACATTTGGACCACAGTCTAGCGACTGCCTTAACTATCATTGATTGATATCAGTGTATAGCAAAAGAAACAGGTATAATGAAATCCTAAGTGAAATACTTGCTCTGATAGAGTTTTTAGCAGAATCTAGAATAAAAACTGCTGTTAATAAATGTATAATTAGAAGGGCATATAAAATATTTCACAATAACTACAGGAATTAATCAGAGGAGGTTAGAAAAGATTGGGAAGAGAGAATGGATAAGCAATTCACATGGAAACAATGGGAGGACCTATGTGTGGCTTTCAAATATGCAAGGAAGTCTAAAAGATTTAGAATTTTTGCTTGGAAGTGTTTGTTTAGGTATTTTATATCCCAAGAAGACTGCAAAGAATGTTTTCCTCTGGTAGACTGCAAATGTTGGACGTGTGATGGGGAAGGAAGAGGTAACTGGGAACATATTTTTGGGATTGCAATAAGTTGGTAGACTTAAAAAATCCCTACAGAATACTCTGTCAGAAATATTGGGAGAGCAAATGGATGTACCTAAATAAATTATTTTTTCAAATGGGACACATAATCTGAACTGCAATGACATGTCAAGGCCATGTTAAGTTTAACTCTGCTGGCTACCAAAAAGCAGTTAAAAAAAATGGAAGTCAAAGTCTTAACCAACCATATTTGAATTTGTGAATATTGAACTGAGATAAAATAAATGGAAGTGGGATTTTTAGAAAGGGGTAAGAGCAAATTACATACAAAAAAATGGAAATTGTGGGAACAACACATGCGGAATAATGTTTTGGAGGAGGAGTGAGGTCTAAGGCAAGACAAGAATTGAGCTATTTATGTAAAGCTGGATTGATGATATATGTATAGAATAATATCTGTGATATATAAATGTTTGTAACAGTGAACATGTTAATGTGGTTTGTTTTCATTAATATAACTATGTTTATCTATGCCATAAGTGATATGTCACTAAAGGTATTAAAATATTGGAAAAAAGATATGGTATCTAATGCTAAAGTGGCTTAATAACTATCTTATGGAATGCAGTGAGGAAAGAAATGTATGGGGATAAGCAACCATTTAAGCAGTCATGTAGGCATTTTGGGCATAGGCCTGTGTTTGTGAGCTTGCCATTTCCCCCATTTCTTTCCTGGGTCAATTGGGAAGGTAGGAGTGAGCAACCTTAAATCCTGCCCTTGATGTTATATTGGAATTAGGAGTGAGTGGTATATGCTTCGAATGAGAAGCATGGTATCTTAATTGCATTTTCTATGTGAGCAGAATTGAACACATCTCTCAGTTATGGTTGTTATCTATGTATAACATTTATATGAGCTTTATGTTGACTACAGAGGATTGATGTTCGCATGTTTTACAGAAGTTATTGAAAAAATGTGGTTTCATTGCAAGATTTAGTTAATTGTTTATATTTGTGTAGTATTTGTGGACAATAAGAAAATATTATTGATCATTTAGTCATATAATCAGAAGAAAAAAAAACAGTTATGTAAACAATCCAAGTGATAGCAGTGGTGCTACCGAACTCAGTTTAGACCACTGCAGACCAATGCAGTATTGAAGTCCTTAATGATAACTTATATTAAACAAACAAGTCTGCAGTTGTGATTTATCTGTTTATTGACATTTGGTAACTAGGAAAGTCCAACTGGCTCAGAAAACCATTTTCAGTGGAGGCCTGTGGAGAAAAGTTCCAACAGTGACTAAAAATGTTGACAATACCAGTCAACATATAACATCAAATTAAAAATAGCATTGGATAAATCAATAAGGTACAACAGGAGGAAGAGAAAGTACATATTAATTAACATTTTGGATAGAAAAAAAAATAACATCAGATAAATTATATTGTACACAAACTTATAAATAAATAGGTTAGCTTTATAGGCATTGGAAAAACATAAACATGTGATGGGTCTAGAGAGGAAGGGTTAATCTTTAAGCAAATTAGTGCAAGTGAAAGCAGTAAAAGGGTAGAAGTAAAGTGATGTTTCAAATGTAAGGATAGGTTGTTAGGGAGATTGTGTGATGTGTTATATTAGGAAGTTAAGAAATAGTGGGAAAGGAACTGTAGACAGATAGGGAAAGATCTGATTGGGAGAAAGGAGAAAAAATAAAGTTAGTAGAAGGATTAGGAGGGTAGAGAGAAAGATAAGAGGAAAGGAACAAAGAAACATAGGAATGTAGGGATTAGATGTTGGTTGCAGGGCATTGGTAGATCCATGAGTTGAATGGGTAGTTTTTTAGTGTAAACTTAAACTTTTTGGTATTATCTATACTAGTAATACTATTTCGTAAATATTTCCATAGTTTAGCTATGGCATAGGAGTAGATACACTGGCCGGTTCTTTTGCTGGGTTTGTGTACATTTATAAGTTGTTTGTTGGCAGAGTGAAAATTTCTGGTGGGAATGTGGGGTATGCAGAAAAGATTTTAAGGCAAGACAGCTATCAGGTTTGTATATTAGTTTTTGTGTAATTGAAAGTTGTAGGTAGTCAAGAGAGTGGGAGAATTCAAGCTATCTCAGATCTTTAAGAGCATTGCAGTGGTAGGTGCAGTATGACGAGCCTGTAGTAAATTCAGTAATTTAGTAATAACAAGACTGAAGTTTGATTTGGAGTGTCGCATGTAGATTAGTAAAAATGGGAACACCATAGAGTAGAGAGGGGATCAGATAGGTATTTGCTAGTGTCATTTTGGTGTTTGGATCCATAAAGTTTTTGAGTCTATAAAGTGTCCCTAGTTTGAAATGAGTTTTTTAATAGCAATGTGTATGTGTTTGTCAAATGTAAGTTTGTTGTCTATGATGATACCCAATAATTTAGCACTTGTTATGATTTCCATATCTATATTGTTATGGGAATAGATTTTCAATTCAGATGATGAAAAGTAAAAGTTTGAACAAAAAACCAGTGACAAGGCTGAAGTAAAGTCTTTTAATAAAACCACAAAATAGCAAATAAAAAGGTGAGCGCTTTCACGCTTATTTGACCTTTTTTATTTACCTTTTTTATTTGCTATTTTGTGGTTTTATTAAAAGATTTTACTTCAGCCTTGTCACTGGGATTTTGTTCATTTTTTGTTACTTTGTTCTATTGTTTGTGAAGGCTTCCCAGTCAAGCTCATTGGTGGTTTGTTTTTACTTTTCTAAAAGTAAAAGTTTTGTTTTGATAGGCTTATGCAGTAACTGTGCATCATTTGGCCAGGATTCTATTAAGGTAAAGGCATTCTGTGTTTTTGCAACAGGTCTGGAATTTTGTTAGAAGAGGAAATGATGGAGGAGTTGTTGGCATATTGGATTAATGTGCTATGTTGGCAGGCATTGTGTACATTATTGATAAAGATATTGAAGAGGAGGGGTCCAAGAATGAACCTCTGTGGGATACCAGTTTTGTTAATCTGATTCTGACATAGGCAACATTGCCACTTTACACACTGTTGTCTGTTGGATAGCTAACTATTAAACCATAGCATGGAGGTTAGTGAATAACCTAATGATGATAGTTGCTGAAGAAGTTTGTCATGTGAGACCATGTCAAAGGCCTCTAAGAGATCTAGTAGTACTATAGAGGTCTATTGGATGGAGTCTCTAGATTTGTTGACTATATCAGTAAAAGAGATAAGATCGGTTGTTGTACTGTGTGCTGGCCTAAAGCCATGTTGGGTGTTGTTATGGATAGGATGGTTTAGCAATTGTATATTATAGCAATAACCCACGCCTGGGTGTGGGTAATGCTGGATTTACCCACGGTTGGTGTGGTTTGGTCACAAGGGAAAAGCTCGAGTGGCCAAACAAAGCCAACCGTGGGTAAATCCAGCATTACCCACACCCAGAAGTGAGTTATTGCTATTAAACAATGATATTATTTAAGAAAAAAAAAATTACTTTTCTTAAATAATGGCATTGTATAAGCCTCCTTGCTGCCCTTCAGCAGCTGTCTGGGTATTTTGCGGCAGTTCTGATGTACTGCGCATGTGTATATTTATGCAGTACATCAGAACTGTGGGCAAAAGCAATGGAGAAAGCAAGATCTCCGTTGCTTTTTACAGCCTGTCTCGCTATGTTAAACGAGTTTAACATAGCGAGACAGCTTTAAAAAAAGCAACAGAGAATCTCCATTGCTTTTTTTAAAGCTGTCTCGCTAGGTTAAACCCATTTAACATAGCGAGACAGTTTTGAAAAAAGCAACGGAGAAAGCAAAATCTCCGTTGCTTTTTAAAGTGTCTCGCTATGTTAAATGGGTTTAACATAGCGAGACAACTTTAAAAAAAGCAACGGAGATGCTCTGTTGCTTTTTTTAAAAGCTGTCTCACTATGTTAACCTCATTTAACCCGTTCTCCGTTGCTGTTAAAAAAAAAAGAGTTATACTAAAGGAAAAAGTCTGGGCGACCGGACCTTTTTCCATTACTATAACTCTGATTTGCACGTTTTGGAATATTAATTGGTGGGTCGTTGTATAATTACAAGTATGACATGTATATAATATGTATATTGATTACAGAGGCTTGAGGTATGACCTGTATATAATATGGATACTGATAACAGAGGATTCAGTAAAACAGCTGATTTGGCATTAGTGGTATGTTACTCTGACTGTTTCCCACAGGGTCCTGGGTGCAGGGTTTGAGTGTCACAAGGGATAATTGGCTAGGCTTAAATAGCTCGCAAGGGCAGTTAGCCTAGTAATAATGTATGAGCCTATGAACATGTTTGTATATTATTTTTTGCAAGATTTGGTGAGATTTGTGTGTCTGGGCAGGGTTCATGGACCTGTGCAGTATTAAACTCCTTAATTAAATAATAAATGTGTAGCCTATACAACAAAATTCAGACTTAAGTGTCTAAACAGAATGCTGTAGACCTGGCTTAATTGCCTGAACAGAAAACTCTGAGAAGTCAAATAGCTCAAGGCAAGAAGTGACTCTTCCAACATAATTTACAATAAAAATTGACAGGGCACAAATGCACAAAGAGTTTATGCTAATAAATTTTGGGACACAGATGGCATTGCAGTTCTTTATAAAGAACATATAGCTTTTTCCCAATACTCACCTCGCTAAACGAAATAAAGGAAAATAAGTTACCATTTTTCTTTCATGTACCTAAACCTAATACATAATAAATAGCATTAAAAACAAGTGATATGATATAATTTCTGTAAGGTTCATTTTCCAAGTGAATTATCTGGAAGAGCTATGCACCATATGATATGCAAGCCATTTAGCTAGCTCACTAATGTAATGTTATCTACTCTTATATAACATTCTCCTTTTTCACAGCAATAAAGTATATTTATACTTTCATGCATAGGACAGCATGCATTATGTTACACTGGTGACTATAAATTAAGACTATACTAAGTTTGCTATGGGATATTTACATGAAAATCCAACTTTCTGAACAAAATACGTGTCTTTCTTCTGGAGCACTCCATGTATTGTTCTGGTCTATTCAATGATCTTGCATTTCTACAGAAGCTAAACGCTTCTTGGAATCAGAGTTGATTTGAACATGGTAGGTACAAAATTTTACAAGATAGTGCCTCATGACAAGAAAACACTGTAATGTCTGCTTGCCTTCTGACCTGGCATTTGCTCAACTCATTAATTTTTTTTTTCCATATCAAGTTTCCAACTTTCTGACATTGCATTATGCATTGCAGACATGTCTGTCACTCGTACTTTGCATTTGCTTTTATTGAACATGAAATTATGCTGTCGTAGTCAACAGTATCTATATTCAATTCATTCCAAATTCCTAATCTTCAGCTCTGAGTTTAGTAACTCTTTCAATGCTTTTGATGCTGATGAAATACCCAGTGGACACCTATGGAATCAGTATCTTCCATCATATTAAAGCTACATAATTTTGAGATTTATTAAGGGAACTATAACTGTCCATAAACCTTGGTTGGCATCTAATACTGAAAACATCTCATCAGCTGGCATTCTTGACACAACGTTTTCTTAAATAATCAGATAATGGAGACCAACACTAATATAAATAGTATCTTTCTTCACAAACATGATTATTAATATTCACCAACTCTTTTGGCTGTACTTCAAAATCAAATTTCAAATTTAAATTTATAACAAGTCAGAATTCGTTAACACTGTCCCAAAGGTTCACAAGCAATAGGAAAATGCTAATAAATAAATATAGAAGCAAAAGGTATTTATAGTGCATTATTATATAATGCAAAAAAGCTTTATAAGACTATCAAACAGAAAAGTAAGTACACTGCATAAACTGCATAATAATGTAACAGCTAAAAGCCATAGCAGTCCAAAACGTAGAGATAAGGAAAATTGCTGTTTCTGCAAACTCGGTTTAAATAATTTAATGGAATGTAGAAACAAACTTTTTAAAACAATTGGTGTCCAGTTTCCAATCAAAAGGCTTGCTGCGCTGCAGCTAGTTGTGAACAATCTATGGACAGCATCATGTTCCATGGGTTGATAGGGGGTGCTAACATAGTTAGATCTAACAGGGCAAGTGGTGAATTCAGAGACATGATAATGATTTCATAAGTAGATGCTGATCAGTGTAGCTTTACATATCTCTGACTAACAGAATATTTCTGTTGCACTATTAGACACAGTGGCGTTTCCCAGATATTACTGGTAGCTCCATTTCTTAGTATCACAACCACTATTTTCCTCAGTTATTTTTTAACTTGTATATGTCAGTAAAGCAGTAAAGCATGGTCCCCATCATTTATATTTTCTTCTTTCTCTCTTTTAATAGACAATAACATGAGCAAATATGCCCTGGAATTCCAAATTAGTAGCTGCATTGTGACTGGCAGATGTGGCAATTGTGTGTGATACATGGTGGAGGGTGTATCTGATTCAGAGACGCACTCAGCATGAGCAGTGGGTGTGGAGCAGTAGAGCTGCTCATGGTATATGCTAATTGCTGTGTAAGCAGATGCTAATGAGTAACAATGTTAAAATTAGAGGCTCTGTGTGCAAATGAGGTTAAGACAAGATGGCGGAGCAGTACTGAAATGTATGAAAATCAAAAAAAGGTTCTCTAACATCAGTGGTAATTATTGCAGCAAAATATCTATAGTTGTGCAAGAGAATCATGGAAAATGCTAGCAGTTGTCACAGTATTAATTAATGTGTATATGCAACAGGCTATTATAGTCACTATAAACCACTGTGGTACAGCTAGTCACAAACAGAGGTGCCATGTCATCAGACGTACTTAACATTTCATGAATTCCATGACACTAACATCATGGACCAGTACCGTGTAGATTTAGACAACATGCAGAAGCTAGAGGACATGCCTCAGTCTTGTCTACTGGTCCATATCAGTTATGGATTGTCTATCCAAGCTGATACCAAGGTATGTGTAGCTTTTCATATTATAGCTACAGGGATCCTCACCATTTAAATATAGATACATCGGGAGTATCTCAGGCATGTCCCTAGAGAATACTCCATTAGTTTCTCAAGGCCATGATGCATCATGTGAGGGTGCATATGTGCCCTTCACATACTACAAAGGAGAGAGTTAATGCCACGTATGACTTCAATGATATAGCCCACTTTCCTGAGATACTGTGGAGTATTTACTACACCCATACTGAAATCAAGGCCCTGCCTAATGACCTGGGAGGAAGGTATGTGGACCCTAAAGGGCATCGCTCCATTAATTGCCAACTGCTCTATAATGCATAGTGTATCATCTACTAGGTGTCTACAGGTCACACAAGCAGTTACCATGACTCCCGCAAATGACATACAGGTGGCCTTTATCAATGTTTTATGAGGAGTGACTTTCCTCGGGGCATCTTTTTGGTAATACTGCATGTGCCATGCAGCCCTGGCAGATGATCCTCATCAGAAATCCATAGACTGAGACAAAGAACCATGCCATATTACAAACCAGAGTCATTGTGCAGCATGTGTTTGTGCTGCTGAAGTCATGCTTTCACTGCCTGGGTGTATCTGCTTTTGCCCTGCAATATGAACATGGCACATGCACTGAACTATTTTCAGTGAGTGTAATGCTACACAGTATTATACTTTAAGCAGTCAGTGCAATGCAGGTGGGACATCTTCTGGTCACCAGTTGGTGGAGTTTGATATGAATGATATGTCAGTGGAGGAGCCAGCAGCAGGGGATGAATGTGCAGGACAGAGGTGGGTTCAGCATGCCATGCCAGTGTTAAAGAAGCAGCATCCTGAATACAGCTTTGGCCCATAACACAGCATATACACTACAGTATAAGTGGTGCATGCAAACTCAACACCAGACTGTGCTTATCCATGCATAGGCTGGCTAATTTGTACAGCAGATATAGTGGGGGATGTAGTGGTGTATGTCTCTATGCTACAGCAGTAGTTACAGCACTGTGGCATGATTAGCAGACAGGTTCACAGCATGTATGGTAGATGGTTGGGCATCCCAAATGCATGTGCCACTCACAAAAGATGCACTCTATCAGGAGGTGCATGGGTAATAACACACCCTTGACAAGATGTAAATGAGCTGCACGATCATCAGCCATTAATGGATGTGCCACTAGTACAACTGCCATGAATCCAGAGATTCCCCTTCTTGCCCATAAGCACCTCCACACTTGATGTTGCTGTTGATGTGCTGTCACTGCATGACCATAACCTTGGATATCCACAGCCATGATGGCTTACATTTGGAAGCAGCAGTGGAACGACTACATGGAAGAAGCCTGTCATGCATCATGTGAACATGAGAGGACATGACCTGTGCCAGTATGTGATTCAGTCTATCAAAACTGTCACACATGCAGGACATGCACTGTTGGAGATCACTCCATACAGCCTCCATTATCATATCAATTTTGCAAACGCTCTGATTATACATGCCTATACCATCAAGGTCAGAGCCATACCTAGTTCATTTAGCACCCAATTCTGCTCCCTGAGCTGATGCCTGAGCCTCTCAGCACAAACTTGAAGACAAAAAAAAAACGTTATCTTCTCTAATTTGGTGTTCAACCCTACAAAGGAGAAGTGTCAAGTCCTAAAGCACAATGCTTCATGTCTTGACATGAGAAAAAAAAAGATTATCTGAGGAGAGAAATTAAAAAAAAAATGAATCTGACAATCACATCCCCTAATACTTTCTACCTAGGAAACCTGCCCCCTTCACCTCACCCTAGCTAATCTGCTATCTATGATGACCCTGCAAATGCATTTTATTTGCATCCAACAACACAGCTATTCAGGGGATGGCAGTACCCATAGGATTATAGGTTCATAAGTGTGTACTAGGCTAACGGCCCTTTGTCTCTGATATGCAATTGCATGCTCACCCATGTATTCAAGCCTCCACACTATGGGCCCTGTAGCAAATGTGGATGGCTGGCCCATAGGTGATGATGCCCTGACTGTGAGTGCCTGCACTAACCTGTTCTTCCTGTGTGATGTCTGTCTCTTGGGTGACCACAGGTCTGAGTAGAGGATCCTGTCCTCATTCTCCTTGACAGATACTGTATTCATTGATGATGTGTGCTGATCACCGTCATCAACAACAATAAGCAGATTCTCTGACATCAGGTTAGATAGGGAGCTTCCCTCCCCTTCCTCTTTAACTTTGCATACATCTATTGACCTTCAATAAATAGTCAAATGTCCAGTTAGTGTTCTGTAAGAACATGCAGATGAAAAGTAAAATCAAAACCCCACTGACAATAGTTCTGATCAGCAAGTACAATGCATACAATATACAGACAAAGTAAAATTAAATATGATATTGCACACTTCAGAAAGTATGCATAAACATAGTGAGTAAACTATACCCAGTAAAGTATGTAATTTTGTGTCTACCCTTTAACAGCCACAGAAAGTAACAATGTAACATTTCAAAGTTATAGACACATGAGTGTAGTATTTGAAAAACACATATTTCTAATATATCATTACCTTTGTAAGCATACAGTATGTTACAACTGAAACAGGTAAAAGTCAACAAAGTAAAGCATGATTGCATCTCTTAGGTACTTCAATGAGTATGCAGGCTTTGGTTACACCCAATAGTAATGCGTAACCATAACCAAACCACATCAGCCATGGGTAAATCAAGAATCACCCACACCCAGCCATGGGTTATTGCTTAAAAATGCATTTGCACAGATGAGATACAAAAATTTGGTAAAAAATGGTGCAGAAGAAATGTTTATTTCTCTGTCCTATATCATTCTCATAACTAATCAGAATACAGAACTGGGCTGGGGGGAAGGGCAGCCCTACTGGCCAAAATAAAGGAGGTTTACGCCTTCCATATCATATGAAAATTCTGTATTTTTGTCTTCTATTGTTTACTTCAGTAGAAATAGCATTTTCTAGAAAAAGTATTGTTAAGACTTGTGTCAGTTGTGTACCAATTATATCACTAATTCATATTCAAGTTCAGCAGTTCAGTGACATGTCGATTTTCTGACCCAGACATGTATGTATAAAAGGAGATTTTCTTGGAATCAGCTAAGAATACTCTAGAAAGATAAACAGGTATCTTATTTCACTTTTGCTAAACACGGCCTTTATTATCAGTACTTTGAGTTTTATGTGAGAAATCATTAGCTGAAATAATCATTGTTCCCTTTGCATTAGCCTCCAAGAGCTGCAGGTATTAAAATATCCATTAAACTTTCCAAGACAGGGAGCATGTGAAAACCATTGTATGACTTTCAAAAGATTACTGAAAGAAAGACAATTAGTATAAAGTACTTGCAGAAGCTCATTATCCTGTTGCCTTACAGAAGTTTGTGTATGAGACAGTCAGGTATCAGACTCATTCTACTGCTAGTAAGCCTCTTGAAAGAAATAAGTTCTTAATATGCTTGTTCTTCTATCAACCATTTTCAAGGTAACTGTTCCAAGGTAACACATTGTTTGGGTCTGTTTTTTCTCCTATAAATGAAAGCTTCTGTTAGTAATGTATCCTTTCCCAATTTTCAGGAAGTGTTGCTGGACAATTATGTATAAAATATTCTTAGACTGTGCTCTTAGCTTAAAAATCAGAGGATTACCAGTGTTTTGAATTTTAGTTAGCATAATTATTTGTAAGCCATTTTATTTCACAGCATATACAAATAAAAATAATATTACATTAACAAAGAAATGCATAGTCCTGTTATGCCTGAATATCCAGTAACAATGCACGTGTTTTAACAGCATGTCCATTCATTACTATAATGACTATAGTCTGCTACAATTTCATTTTAAGCTTAGACTTTAACAAACGTCATAAATTGTCAATTTCAAAATGCCTCTCTAGCCTGAATATGATCTGACTATAAATAGTAATTTATCTGTATTTGTTCAAAATATTTTGTAGAATACTAAAAATAAAATACTTGCATTGTCACCATCATACAGTACACTCATGAGCTAATTCCAGTTGTCACCTGCTAGCACAATCTCACATACGTCCATGCATGTCTGAAAAATGTTTCTAATAGTTTTATTTATTTATTTACTTATTTATTTTATGTATGTGTTTGTTAACTGAGTAGAAAAATTGGTTCAAGGACACTTTTCAACATTGGCCTTTGACCAGAGACCACAACAAATTTTAAAAGCAAATGCAATATATCCTGAAAGTCAATTTAAAGGTAAATACAGTCCAGGGGGTGAATTTGTAGATAGGATGAACACAAAAATAAAGTCAATCAATTGTTTTCTGGGATACAAAAAAAAATGCAACTACTTTCATATAACAGAGAAGAAGCCTGAATGAGTTAAGAATGCCAATAGAATAAACTAATTATTAATAAATTTACTTTCAGGAAATTATAAAAGGATGTCAAAGTATAAGATATATACAAGAATCCCAGTTAGCACAGTTACTGATTTATTTGCAATTCAGTGGAGAATTTGACCAGACAACATCCACATTGCCCACCACAACAACTGGTGTTTTTATCATGGCATGTATGTAGGATGAAAAACAGTACATCATCTGCTGAAATATGTTTTTTCCTTATGAACTTACAGCTCAGTAAAATATATTCTGTACTATTGATCTCCTTCCCAAAGTAGAAGTCGATAACTGTTCCATAATGGGAACAGTATACTGGAACTTGGCAACCAAGCACTTTATATAGGCTAGGTGTATATCACTTCATCTAAACCTCAATCTGTCGAACCCCTATTCATCAAACTTAAAACATCGAACACAATTTCAGCAAACACATCAGTGAAAAGTTTTCCTAGAGAGAAAAACAAAATGACTTGGCCACCACAGCGATTGTAAGACAAACTACATAATTGTAACTCACCAAGTTGGGGTCTTCACTCCCCGACACCCTCCACACTCCTGCAATTATATATACCAACTCCAAAATTACACTACATTGGGGAAAAGGGCAAATTTCTAACAGTGGCTGACAAGTCCCTTCCCTGAGAAAATTATTTCAGAGATGTAAGTGTTTACTGAAATTATCTTTGATGTTTTAAATTTAATGAATAGGGATTTGGAGAACTCAGGTTTCGACGAAGTGATAGGGACACATATTGGCCATGTCAGTTTGCTGGTGGAACATGTATTAGTAGAAAGTACTCTTTGTATACTTTAAGCACCACTATCAGTAAAGGGTTATATATCTGTACTAATTTAGCTTATTCTAATAAAATAATACCTTTTTTAATCAAATCTGGATATTCAGTTTAAAACATTGTATACCATGTTGTAGATAGAGAGATAATGAAAGAGCTGAAGGTTGAATTCCTGAATGCCAAGTCACAATTCATGCAATGCTGTAACTCTTCTGTTCAATATGCTCAGAGACCACAAGACATCTGTTTCATAGGCAAGTGCATCAATGTTTTTCCTTCTTATGTTATAAAATCATATACGTGTGTATATGGATTCATGTCAATTGATCAACAGCTTTTTCACTGAGTGCTGATTGATCAAAACAATCATAAAAAAGGCAGGAGAAAGAGTTATTTTATTTTTTTTTAGTCCCACAACACCCACAATGTTGTGGATATCACCCAATCTAACAGAACTTAAATATATATTCTAATAAGTGAAGAACATTGCAGAGAAAAGAAGACTCCACTAGCAACATAAAGTTGTTCTGCTCAAATTTATTTTATCATTTGGCACTCTCTGAAAGGGCTGTAGACCCTCTGATTCTAACGTTGGCTTCCTCATTCAGTCTTCCCTTCTCTTCAACCACCTTTACCAGATATTTGAATATGTTTACATATTCCACAATTTTCTCTTCTACCTCACTTTTATGTTTCTTCTGATGTCCCCCATTTACTGCAGTGGCAACTGAATGGTCTGTGCTGTTTCATCCCATATGTCTCCAGTTTTATATTCCATTCCCTTATCATTTTCTAAACTCCCTATTAAGAACATGCTTGCAATGCCACATTGTCTGCATCCATCAACTTTGTTGATCTGTCCTCTCTGACCAGCTTGCTAATATAGACAATCACCAGTATAAACAGCAGGGTGCTCAGAAATGAACCCAGATATATATCCACTCCCATTGGGAATCCCTTATGTGAGGAAAGATCACAGTTTGTACTTGTGTCATTGTGTCCTTGTAGATAGTCTGCACTGATTCTACCAATGTTTCAAAAACTTCAAACCATCTCAGGACTGCCCATATCAGGTTTCTTGTGACCTTGTCATATGCTTTCTCCAAGTCTTTGAATGCCCAATAAGATTCTTATTTATAGTTTCCACTCCACTATCTGTCTTACTGCAAACAATGAGTCAGTTGTGATGCATCTTGATCTGAATCTGGACTGCTCCTTTCCCATCTTACTTTCTTCTGCTGTTTATCGACAACTAAACGGAGGTCTATCTGAATAGGGGCCTATACTTCAAAATAGGTTTCAAAGGAACTTTGTCATTCAGGCCTTTACCACTGTTTGCTCTCATCCTCACTATCCATCTAGTGTCATTGACATCTGTCCTATTCCTAACATCTCCAATTCTCTCATCTATTACTGTTTTTCCACCGGCCAAAAACTTAAACTGGTATGTACTATCATTATCCATCTGTGTAAAGACGCGTTTCGCTAAAGCACTACTTGTTGCTTTACTACTAATTTAATACTGATGTTCTCTTATTCTATCTTTTAATCTTCTGTTGGTTTTTCCTATATAAAATGACCTACATACCACACAATGGGCCAAATAAACTATATGCTTTGTGTCACAGTTGTCCTCACCCTTGAAAGCAAAGTTCTTATTCACATCTGAATGAAAAAATTCTCCGGAAGTGTCAATGAACCCACAAAAATTACAGTTAGAATAAGGTAGTGTGACTTTTACACTGTCTATACTTCTATCAACTCCTATCCCCTTGGGATAGCATAATAACCTCTTCACGGACTTCATGTTCTTTAAAATAAACTGGGGTTGGTTCCTACAATCCTACTAATTCCCTCATCCACAGGGAGAATTGGCCAAAATGTTTTATATATCTTTATACTGGTTTCATATTCCTAGAATATAGAACTGACATCCTGGTTGCCCTTTTACTCATCAAAACCATTCTTTCACAATTACCCTTCCCTCTTTTGTCTAACAAATAGGGTTTAGCCTCAGTATGCCTCATGCCCTTCACTTGTGTCAGAATATCATTAACACTCCTTGAACTGTAACTTCTGTTAATGAACTGTCTCTAACTCCTTCAGTTCCTGTCTAAAAGTTTCATCTTATTCACTCAACATAGAGACTCTCATACCTCTCCCCTTTCCAACATTGCCAAAAATACGTGAGTGGTGCATGCTCTTTCTGTTTAATAAATTATTGGTGCTACACTTCTTCCTTTGTACCATTTTGTTAATCTCACCTCTACTGTTCCTCTTCATGTTAATATCTAAAAAATCAATTTCATCATAAAAAAACTCATGGTGAACTTCAGAAAACTGGTGAAACTATTAACATACTCATAAAATAAGTTCAGTTCATCCAAGGTTGCATCCCATATCAAAAAGAAATCATCGACAAAATGTCAATGCAAACCTATAAACCCCTTGAATGGACCCTTTAATATTAATATGGTTTCTTCTATGGTATATATATATATATATATATATATATATATATATATATATTTATATACATATAGGTATAAAATTTGAAATTTTCAGAAACATTTCAGCAAGTTCTGAAGCATGAGTCTGAATAGCCAAAAATTGTACTTACATATACCTAGTCTGAGAAGGCCATTTGCCAGAATATACATTTTTCTCCAGTATGGTGATCTCAGAGTTAGTATATATAAGTTCACATGGTGGTTCCCCTCACAATGGGGGTACAGTGGGTCTTGCCCCCTGCAAAAAAAGAAGTTTAAATAAAAAGAGCAATGTTCGAGATTTGTTCATCTGCATTTTCAATCTTTTTTCTGTATTTGAACACTCGGCATTTCAAGTGCTGACATTTCAATAGGAAGCCTGTAAGAAGATTTGATTTTATGTGTTACATGTTCACCCAAGTGACAGAAAAGGAAATGTACATGTTTATTTTAAACCAACCCTAAAGACATTTTAGAAGGTATGCTGAGAAATATAAATAGTAATTTAGTTACCTGAAGACCAAAACATGTGATCTATGTTTATTTCTCCAAATGCCACAGTTACTAGATTTATCTCCTATACTATACAAACTCTCTTAAAAATTATTACTGTACTTCATTACGTGTTCCAACACAAACACATATATTCACAACACTCCAGACAAATGGAGTTGACTGTTTAGTTTATTTATCATCTTTACACAGATGCTCACTGCACAGGCTCCTAAAAATAATCATGTCCTCTGCTGTCCTTTGATGCTTGACTGTGGTAAAAGTCAAAAAACTATGTATGCAGTATTCTTCAGCTTTTTGTTCTTTGGCAAATATACTGCCTCCTCTGACAAGCCACATGGTTATTCTTTTAACAGTGATCACACAAATGCCTATTGATTTTATACACTGCCTCTCTCCAGACACCACCCAAATGATAAAAAACTTTCTATATACCTCTGATATCTGAATGTGATAAAAGTGAAAGGCTTAATGGCCACCTTAATTTATGTGGCATATTACTCTCGGACACAAACACGGCCCCTCCCTGGCAAACCATATCAGTTATCCTTTATCAATGATCTTGCAACTGCCCTTAGCTTTCTGTAACAGCCTCCTGCCTTCCTAAATATAACCCCTTTTTGTGTGCAGCTTTGCTGTCTGACTGTGGTTAAAAAAAATCTAAACAGTTGCCACAGTAATGTATTTCAACTTTTTCCATCAAACAAACTATCTAGTAAGCAGTATCAATAATAATTTAACAGTGATTATGCAAATGCAATTTGTCTTCTTACAACGCCTGTCTCCTCAAAGTATAGATACTTTCTGTACACCTATTTGATATATGACTATGATGAAAGGGAAAATTAATGACCTCTACAATGTACTGCAACATGCTTCCCCCAAATACTTATATCATCTTACCTCTTAAGCAAGCTAATGATTATTTACAACTGGTCATGTAACTGCTCTTAACTTTCACACACAGTGTCTTCACCTACTATCCATGACTACATGGCCCTTTGATGTCTGCTCATGATCATGATGAAAGAGTTGAAAGAATTAATGATAACATTAATGCTCTTTCAAACACATGAATTGTCCCCCTCTATCAAGTTATATCAATGATTTCTTTAGCATTCTTTGGTTGATATCTATTTGCTTTCAAAGACTGTATGCTTTCCTACCTGACACACTGAAAATGACCCACTGGCAATTTTGGCACTGGTATAATGAACTGTTGTTCTCATGTCTCTGCACTTTTCTCCCTGGTATGCCTTGTCAGCAGCTGCGTAAGAATGATCAAGTAATAATCCTTAATTTTACACAGTCTGTTTCCAAATGCAGAGAACAAAGAACAAAGAATAATGCTCACAGTAAGGACTAAAACTTGTTTTTCTTATAATCAGGTATCCCTTCACCCTCAGTTAACATATCTGTGGAAAAAAAATCCATGAACCACTCCTGCGATCATTGTGTTTTCAGTGCTCACAAAGATATCTGGTGTCTTGCCAATATTTTTATCTTTAATATATCTGAAAGAGAAAAGCAACCCCGAAGATCAGAGTGCCTTTTCCCACTGATAAGTTGGATAACTTACTTTCTAATTTACTGGGTAAGCACTGAGACTGGTTATTCTGGGCAACCTTCCTAAGTTCTTACCTCACGTAGTAGCATGACAAGATCTGGTTAACCATGTTCTGTTATTGTGTGTGTCAGAGGGTGAAACTGCATATTAATTAAAAATACCACATCTCTCAGGAAGAATTTTAATTAAGTTGATATATTGTATAGGTAGAGTATTTTAATGAAGTAATACTATCTAAAAGTGTTGTTTTGAAATAAAATAAAAGCCATTCAATCAAAATTTTTAAAAAATTATGAAAAGCAAGTTAACTTAATACTCGTGGTTCTGTTTCCTTTGTTCCTTAAATAATATAGCACTTGAAAGGAAATAATTAACTATTCTTTTCACTCTGGTCATTCCATATTAGAGTAAATTTCTTAAATACAGTAATCTATTTTTTTATTTTATTTTTATTTATTTGTGCAATATATACTTATGAATTCACTTTAGAAGCTCAAAATACTGAAATATCAAATTTCAGTATTTCGAGCCCATAAAGTGGAAACCTGAAAAATAATGAAAACTCAGAAGCGCGAAATTCAAAATCTCGCATACCAGAGATTTTGAATTAGCGCTTCTGGTGTTTCACTGTGTTATGTATTCAGGTAAGTGTTTATGTGTTAAGGGTTTTGGGTAGGGGCTGTGGTATGTGTTGGTGTGTTTTGTTACTGTGATGTATATGTGCGAGGAGAATGTAGCTTGTGTGGTGGCGTTTTGTGTGTTTTTGTATGTAGTGCGACCTCAGAGTTGAATATTTAAGTGGGGGGGGTGGTGTAGGACAGAGCTTGTATTTGTGTGTGGGGAGGAAGGTGTGTGCTTGTGTACACCAGAAGTGGTAATTCAAAATCTCCAGTATGCAAGATTTTGAATTTCGTGCTTCCGAGTTTTCGTTCTTTTCAGGATTCGACTTTATATCATTGACATACTGAATTTCGATATTTCAGTATTTTGAGGATATAAAGTGAATCCATACTTACATGTATTCCAAGTAAGTGCAATATTTATTTATTATATCCATAATCAGTATTATTTACCTCACTAAAGTGCAATATTAGACACATAACCTAGGATTTGTTCAAT
This sequence comes from Protopterus annectens, assembly GCF_019279795.1. Taxonomy (NCBI): domain Eukaryota; kingdom Metazoa; phylum Chordata; order Ceratodontiformes; family Protopteridae; genus Protopterus; species Protopterus annectens. Next base: position 1,437,546,620 of record NC_056739.1, read on the forward strand.
CTGTAATGTGTTTTGTATTACTTTAAATAGGGCAGTTAATTTAAATCAGCGGGGTATTCTTTTCATATATGAGTGTTGGTAAATGTCTCTGATCTTTCTTGCATGTATTGGGAGGAGTATTGTATTTGTTAGTTATGTTTATTCCTCTACTTGTATGTGTTGTTTCACTTTCCTTTGTAATCTCAAGAATTGAGCTGATGCACGACATTTTATTTATGCTACTTGTGTGTAGTTCTGTTACTTCCATGCTAAGGTGTATATGTATATATATATATATATATATATATATATATATATATATATATATATATATATATATATGTATGTATGTATATATATATATATATATATATATATATGTATGTATATATATATATATATATATATATATATATATATATATATATATATATACTTATTTCTGGCACTTTGCAAGGCATCACTTATTGAAAACATAAGCACACCTAGCCACTGTGTCTGCTTGTTCATTCTGCCACTGGTGCAGTTTGGGACATTTTCCTCATGTATTTCTGTGAAAAGTCCTGATGTCATTGTCTTGCAAACACATCTATTATGTGTTCATATGGTTAGAAATGTACGAGTAAAATCCCATAGTTACATTTCCTTATTCATCATCATCATCATCATCATCATCATCATCAGCCCTTGTTTCCCATTTTGTCTATATGGAATTGGGATTAACTGTCACCATCTCTCTCAATTCAGTTCCACACTCCTGCCTTCTTTAACACTCATGCCTGACTGTCGCAGATCTTCTTTCATACAATCCATCTTCCTATTTGCCGGACATCCTGATTTCCTCTTATCTTCTTCCTGTCTGTCCCAAATCTTCTTCACCAGATTGTCTTCTGCTTTTCTTCACATGTCCGATCCACCATAACATGTTCTCTTTAATCTTTTCTGCAATTGGAGTAACTTTGGCTTCTGCTCATCTGTCCTCATTTCTTCATCTGTCCCACAGTGTGCATCCTACCACCCTTCTCAGGCACTTATTTTCCATCACCTTTAGCTTCTTCATCTGCTCTGCCTTTACTGCCCAGTTTTCTATACCATACAGTTGTACCGGTTGAACCTCTATCTAGTACATCTTACTTTTCAGCTTCTTTGGCATTATTCTGCCCATAAAGATGCTGTACTGAATCCTTGCTGCTGAGAGCTCTTGACTGTACCCATACTGTGCTTCAGAAGACAAAATGACATGCTGAAGGTACACTATTGGCTTACAACCTGTGCAATCCATTTCAAGGTGTTGATGCTACCATTTCCTCATCTACTAACTAGAACACAATTCTTTGTGGGCTAGTCATATAGATCTGTTTCTAACCACACATGGGTGCAGGTCAGGTACTCTCAAAACATAGGACTCCCATCCCAGGCTATTTTTGTGAGCTTTCAGGAATTTAACTGCCCAGAATGATGGGGGTCTCTCAGGTCTTCTATGTGAATAACTAGGTGGAAGCACTGAGGTTAACACATGACTGTCATGCTCAAATGTTATCATTGACAGGCATATTCTACTGTGCAAGATCTATGTTGCATGAAATTTAGTGATTACTCTTCTGGTACTTGCCCTGTGAGAGATTGTACATAAGCTTGTTCCTGGAGAAGTTGAGGTGCCTCCTTCTCAACCTACTGTAGTCTAAAAACACACAGGCTGTATCTCAAATAAAAGTAAACACAATGAATCTTCCATTCTCTATATATCTCTTGGATGAACCTTCCTTTGTAGAAACTTAGAGATGTCTGTGACCCTCTTTTCCATTTGAAGATACCACTGAACAGGTATCTAAGAAAGAATAAAATAAACTCTTAATCATTCTCATTTCCAGCATAGTTGTCAGAAATCTCATAGTAGCAGCAGCATAAAAGCACAGGGATACTACTTCTGTCTTCACATGAAGGCAGATGTCCATTACAGAGCCCCCACTGATAGTTGTAAATCACTGACCAGGTATGACCATGGTATATGCTAAACAGTCTCCTCTGTAAGCATAGGACTCTGTGTTCACAGTATTTTGACAAATTACAAGAAAACAGGTAATACAAGACTTACTGCAATGGTTAAGCCATTCTGTGCAGCTTCCAGAGTGGACATCCTAATAGCTTGCTGCAATGTTTATTGTACAGATAGTCAGCTGTGAGGGAATATAGGGAAAAAGCTTTAACTATGACTCACATAAAGTTGGAATTGTAGCTTGGATGCCTAATGGAGTAATCATGGGAAAAGAGAGGAGTGATGGGACTTGCTGGGTATACTGTCTTTAGGTGGGATGGATGATGCACATGTCTGAGCCCTTATTTCTGTGAAGCATCCCTAGTGGATATATGACAGGCATTCAGGGACTTTAGATTCTGGAGAGACAGCATAGTATTGTTGGGTTAGACTACTCATACATGTGGATAACTAAGCTCTTGACAGAAATGACTATTGCACCCTGTAATATGGAGCTGACTGGGACATGCACAGTGTGAGGCAGGACAATTCATAAAAAGAAAAAAATAAATCATCCACCCATGATTGCTGTCTAAATAATGGCCCTTCCTGGTTAATGCCCACCCTTCTGTGATGGAGGAACACATAGAACAGTTGGTTAGGTCATCATGATGGGACTAATAATAAGCAAGAAGTGGGGCAAGAATGACAAAAACAACATCAAGCTGACATTATGGCTATAGGGCTGCACACTCAGAAGCATTGTTTGTGCAAAGTACAGAACATGCTGCTGTATAATACATCAGCTTACATGTATTCTGCAAATTGATAAAACACTTTGCCTGCATTATTATTATACAGGTGTGTGCCACTTAATGTCCTTCCACACAACATCTGACTGCATTCATATCCATTCTGTACTAAGCATATGTAAACGCTGGATGCTGAGCAGAAGGACGTTAAGCAAAGCATAATGTAAAGAATACAGTATTCACTTAATATCCTCATCGCTTAATGTTCTATGGGATAAATCCTAACCTGGACATTAAGCAGAGCATACATGTATAGATAAACAAAGTCATGTGGCCATTGTGTTCACTAAAACTTAAAAAAGTATCACAAAAAATCTATTAGTAAAGCAATGTATAGTTTCTTAAGAAAATGTATTAAAGAATAAAATGATAAATCTTGACCAATTCCCCCAAATTAAAAACTTAAATGTCTGGGATTTCTATGCCATTAAGGATAACTCTCTAAAGGACATAAAAATAAAATTTTAACTTAATAAAAATATGCAATAATTCTGAGACAAATCAAAGAGTTAGTATATACTTTGGGTAATTTCCCTAATGAGGTTCAGGAAGAAATAAACATTGCCCTATCCCTCCTGAAGTGTCTAAAAATTAAAAAGAAAATGTTATCAGTTACATACAGCTTTATCTCAACCATTAAATAGCAATCTTCTATTACATTTGCACAGTATTGGAGAAACAAAAACTCAGAAATGACAGAGGTTCACTTCTCCCAAGCAATAAATAGTACAACCAGGTTTGCCCCGTTCAAGAAACTACTATATACACAATTAATGATAAATAATAATGCATATTATACCCTGGAGCATCTTAACAGCTTCTTTCCAAATAGTTCACCTCTCTGCCCCTTCTGCCCCACAATGACAGCTGACCTCATGCATAACCTGTGGCACTGTAAATATGCACAGAGCTTATGGAACTCACTTAGGATTAAACTGGAAAAAATGGGTTATGGGAAATCCACCCTTTCATGGGAATTTGTTATATTGCATGTGGGTTAAAAGGGCCTTCCCACTAATGAAGTGAGAGTCCAGATTGCTCTGTTTATGCTAATTAAGCTTTATATAACACAGAACTGGTTGAACCGTTCTAAAACAAACTGGGAAAATTTTACAAAGATGGCATCCAAGGGCAGGATTCACGAAGCCTCCTTGTAAGAGATACAAGGCTTACACGGAGGCTGCAGTTAAACGGTGTGACGTCAGCATGTCATGCATATGCATGAGGGCATGCTGAATCACACCTAAGGCTAACACAGTCCGTGGAAGACAGTAGGGGATGTGTCCGTAGGCCGAGCCCTGCAAGCGAACACGCCCCCAGAAGAGTAAAAGTGCCCAAAGTAAACCCCCACGACAGAGTACATGGAAATGTGAATAAACACAACACAACACATGCCCCCACAGACTATGAACATAAAATTATATAAATGAACATGTTATATTTTTTTAAGTGTAAAGATGTTTGCCCGTGAGTGCGCTCGTTTGCGCGGGCGTGCCCGTAGCTCAGCCACAGTTAGCAGTAAGTGGAAAAGCATATAAGAACTAACTATGCAAAGTAAGCCAAAAAGCAATAGCATAGCAGTGAAGACGTCGGCTGAAGAGCAGGCAGTCATGGTTCGAGCGCCCCAACATCAATTTTTATTTATAGTGAAATAAGCACAAAACAAGTCCCTGACATATATGTACACATATAAAATTATATTTTATGTAAAATGTAATGAAATAGGACATTTATTTAGAAGAAATGTGAGATAACAAAATAATAAAAAATGCCAGATGTGCCCATAGCTGAGCTATAGTTTAACAAGTTGAGTGCATCTGCCCGTAGGTGAGCAGTAGTTTAACAGGTGCAAAATGAGTGCCCGTAGGTGAGCAATGGTCCAACAGGTGCAAAATCAGTGCCCATAGGTGAGCAGTGGTTTAACACGCTGAAATTGTGTGCCCCCAGCTGAGCTGAGCGTAATATGCGTGCTGACAGCCAAATGAAGCGTAAACCAAAGTAACCCATTTGCACGGAGCTGCGCACCGCGCCAACAAGCTAACCGACGGGCAACGTTGAGCAAGCTGTAACAAAACTACCCTTACACAGACACACCCCCTATCCTGTCTAGACAGTCATAAAATATAAAAAGCAGTGGCCAGGGTCGAACCCAGGATACCATGCACCATAGTCAAGGTACTGAACCACTAAGCCATGACAGCTGTACTTAGCAATGCAGTAATAGCAAATATATAGGAATGAATAGAAAGAGGAGCATGACAAAGCAGGTTTTGTGAAGCTGATACAATTCCGAAATGGCCAATCACAGATAAGTGTGGGAAAAATGGCATATATAAGCCCCATAGGCGGGAATACACCGCATAACCGATTGTAGAACTAACTTAAAGCCAGAATGTCAGGAGTAGGTGAGGGTAGTTGCTTCCGAGCACAGAGGTGGGGCGTTGAGGAGTCCAGATATATGGTCCGGCTCCTTGTCCACAATCATGAGGCCCAACTCATGCAGGGCCAGGTCCTGTGGGGAGTATATAGGGCTGAGGCGTGGGACCGGTTGGCTCATGATCTCACCAGTGCCACAGGGATTTCAAGGACTGGTGAGCAGGTCCGTCACCACCATGCAGACCTGAAGAGATGTAAGCAGGACCAACTGAACCTTTGGATACAGGTGGCCCAGCAAATGCCCAACGCCCCACTACTGAGTAAGTTACATTTAATTATGTATGTAAGAAATTAATGTAGCTAATATTACAGAGATGTGCATTCCAATATTACTTTATTTATATTACAGCTGCAGGTGTCCGTTCTGCAAACCGCAGAGCCTATGGCGATAGGCTGGTGCAGTTGCGCCACCAGGCAGGTCAGTAATCCTCTCCCTGTAACTGTAAATAAATATAAAAGTATGACAGTTAGCAAAAGAGTGTAGTGTAGTCACTAAGTAATAAAATGTACAAGTAACAGTGTAAGAGTGTTTGCAAATATTGCTTGATTACAAAAGTGTGTTGCAGTCTGTAATCCAAACAGAAAAATGAAATTGTCTGAAATAAAGTCTGAAATAAAGATGCCCCACCTGTAATATAATAGTACACAACCTGCAGCAGTCTGAAACGTACAGCTGCAGAAGATGAGCAAATCACATGTGTGAAATATATCCCTGTTGAAATACTGAAACATGACAGACGTGAGACTGTTGGAAAGGATTGTAATAACTACAGGTAAAACATGTCAATAAAGCCTAGAAGTAAGTACCATCCTGAATTGTAAAAATAAAACAAGTGAGAGAGTGTGAGAAAGAGTTATGAATCCACCAATAAAGTAGTAATAACTCCTGAATAAAGTATACTGCAGTCAGTACAGAATGAAATGAATGTGACAAGCAGAACCAAACTGCAAAATGTGTTCAAAATGTTCCTGCAGCTGGAATGTGTACCTAAAATCTGGATATGTTGAAATCAGCCTGCAATATGCAGATAGTATGATTGTCTGAAATACCAAACATCCATAGTTGTCTATAGCTATATAAAGCAAATGTAGCAGGATGATGTAGCTGAACAGAGCCAGATATGAACGTGTATGAATAAAAATAGAAATGTATATTGATGTAGCAGTAACATTCCTATCACCAACTTGAAGTAGTTATCACATAGGAAACTGAAGGTAGAACTGTAGTGTGTATATATCTGCAGCTATTAGAAATACACAGTATATGTATTGGTATGTGAAGGTGTTAATTATATTTTCTTCACCCTACCCTATAACCACATATAATCCATTCCACATGAAATTGGTATGTGCAATCACAATTAACACCCCTGGACATTTGTCCTGTTGGGTCATACATATTTGCATGTACGTTGATGCATCTGCCCTGTTCATACATCCAAACCTGATGGCCTGTTGCCATCAATCAACCCTGCATGTTGTTGGACTGTGTATTGCTGTTCAGATTGTGCATGTGTTATGCTCGCTGTTCAATGGTGTGAATATCTGGGTGTTTGGTTAATGGGAATACTAATGCATGCTGTTACAACTAATTGCAAATGGTATTGTATGTTACTAACCCAAACTGTCATGACATAATGCAAAACATAGGACGACAGGGAAGGCGGGTTCCAGCGGACCCACCTCTCCCACCTCAGCTGGTGAGTGCACCTGGCAGTAGTGTCCAGTCTGGACCCTCCTCCAGTGGCCCTGTGCCACCTGCAGGTGGAAGCGCTGCAGGGGATGGGGCTCATCCCCCCTCTGCAAGTGTGGCCGGAGGAGAACCACCACTCACCCTCCATAGCGTCTGGACTGTGGTGCGTAGGGAAATCCAGGAATCTGTTCTTGGGCCCCTACGCCAGCTTGAGGCACAGGTGGCACAACTTACAGGCATGCCTGTTGCCCGGCCTACACAGCCCCCAGCACAGCCCCATCCTGGGCAGTGAAGGTACAGTGGCAACTGCCCATGGGTGGGGATATCAGTTCCACTGTTGCCATCTGTGGGCTCATGGGCTCTGGATATCCAAACATCTGTCCCCGTCAATCGTGTACCCCCCCACACATGTCATACACTGCCCCTGTATGCGTCTTGTTTGTCTTGTCTGTTGACCTACCCAACCTACCTCCCCAGCTATACCGACTTCCTTTACCTGACATACCACTCTCACCTGAAAAAAAAAAGGGCACTCTGTATCCACAAAAAAATTACGCCCCATACATAGCTGCCCATTTCGCACACATGTCTGCTGGACATGGAAGCTGTCAATTACAATTGGCTGTACAAGTATTATTGTTGTCCTCACACCTCTCTCAGGGGTGGAAGGTATCAAATGTCACACCAAATTACAAACATATGCACAGCTGTTGCTGATAAAGAAATGGGCAGCTATGGGCCTTACCTACATCCCTCCTGCAAAACCCAAGCTTGTTTCCCTACTGTCTTATCCTCTTTGTGACCCCTTTTTCACCACTTTCCTGTCTCCCCATTTTCATTTCTTTCAAAGAAAATAGTGTGGGTGTGCGCACGAGTAAGCACTGTTAAGCGGTTGTAAGCGGGTGTGCGCAAAGCTGAACGCCAGTGCCCATGCGGGAGCTCTGCGCAAACCAGCGCTAACTCATTTACAACTGCTTAAAAGTGCCTTAGTCACTCTGAATGACAGGTCCTGTAGTCAGTTCAAAAGCAAAATAAAATCCCACTGTCAGTCTCGAACCCAGGACTTTGGAAACATTACTCTGCATGACTTACCACTAAGCCATGACTGTTATATAAGAGCATTGTGCTACAATAAATATATCATGTGATAGTAGGAATGAATGTAAAGGGAATATAGGATGTGTAGTACACAAAGCATGTCATGTATATTTACTGTCAAATCTAGTGGATTCCTATAATAGTAGTGTGTGAACAGAAACAGCCATGCTAGTTGGTAGCTAGTAGGTAATAATGTCAGTTATTATATATATATAAATATATGTGTATATATATATATATATATATATATATATATATATATATATATATATATGTATATATATATATATATATATATATATATATATATATATATATATATATATATGTATATATATGTATATATATATATATATATATATACATAGTTGTAGGTGTCAGTGTACATACACACTTAGTACAGGAAACAGGAGAGATGAATGGAGAAATGTTAATCTACAACACAGCCTAAATTATGAGAGAGATACTAACCTTTACACTCACAGAACAGTGTCCACAGCATACCAGCATGGTCCCCGCCCTTACAATCTAAAAGGGCAATGCCTATCTCACATACCCTTTTATAGCACTGTGCTGAAATCACAGTCAGAACTGCAATCAGTACACAACTGGCTGCATGCAATCAGCAAATGCTGGCTAACAATTGGTGCAGAGGCCATCACACGGACATATGCAGATACCTACAAAAGCATCCTGTACTCCCAGTCCACACATGCAATACTTTCATTGCACCATCTGGAGGCAGAGAGAGAGAGAGAGAGAGAGAGAGAGAGAGAGAGAAAGAAAGAAATAAAAAAAGGAAATAAAGACACAAACAAAAACTACACTTAAGACAAACTAAGTTGAAGCTGTCATCAGTGACAGTATCAAGCTGGGCTAGCAGCAGCAGGAACCTATACTAACGCTAACGCAACCAGCTGTGACAAACACAGGTAATGTAAAGTAACAATCTAATAGTCTACATACTGTGAACCCTCCATATGTGTTATTGGTCTGTATCTATATGTATGTCTATGTGATAAGTTGTGTGTACGTCATTTTACCCAAAGGGGATGACTATACATTTCATGCCATTCAGTGTTAGGCCATGATTCTGGCACCAGTTGTCCGTTTCAGTGAGGCCTGTCTGTAGGATGTGTGTGCCAGCTGGTGTAGTGACTATGGTGCCTAGTGTGCAGTCATCTGGGAACTTTGTCATCCACAACCCACCCATGTTTGCTTTCACTGCTGAGAAGTAAATGCCATACAAGAGGGGTCCTAGGACAGAGCCCTATGGGATACCACTTGTGACTGGCTTTGAGTCTGACATGTCTCCTGCAATGTTGACTTTATGGATTCTGTTGTTCAACCAGTTTGCAACCCATCATGTGACATATGCATTAACATTTAAGCTGATGAGCTTGTCTATGATGCCTGAGTGGAGTATTGTGTTGAAGGCCTTAGTCAAGTCCAGGTAGGCTGTATGGACTGCTTTGCCCTCATCAATGGCTGTAGTGACTGTTTTGAAAAAGTCAACCAGGTTCAAAAGGCAGGATCAGACCTTCACAAAGCCAAACTGGGTGGGATCAAGTGTCTGTAGGTCCCCGATATTGCTGTATATGAGTTCCATAATGAATCTTTCCATAGCTTTGCAGACCAGGCTGGTCAAGCTTATGGGGTGGTAGTTCCCAGGGTCAGTAGAGGTGCCTCCTTTGTGTAGTGGGACCAGTGTTGCTGTACGCCAGGGTTCAGGTACATATCCTGTAGTAAGGCTAAGGTTAAATATCAGTTTTATATGTGGTTGTAGCTCCTCTTGGAGTTCACGTAGCACACATCCAAGGATACCAGCAGGTCACATTGATGCTGTGTGTTCTGCTTTGCTGAGGGCGGCCCTCACCTGGACATCTGAGATGACCGGGAGGTTACATTCAGCTGTGATAAGTATTTCTTCTTTTGGGGGAGAGGGAGGGGGGATATTTGCACTGAACCTGTCTGCCAGAATGTTGCCAATATCTGTGGGTTCAGTGAATTATATGTAGTTGTGTACTAACTCTGAGCATATCTGAGGCTTTTGGTCCATGTTTCTAACAAAACTGAGGAAGGCCTTGTGGTTATCTTTAGTGTCCTTGGCCATGTCTCTCTCAGAGTTGGCCTTGGATGTTGTTATGAGAGAACTCAGCTTATTACTAGTGCTGACCACAGATGCCTTCCCTTTATGTGACTCTGCTCTCTCCTGCAGTAGCCTCCTTCTATCGTTATACAAATATGTCTTTGGCTGGTGTCCACCAGACAGGATGCTTAACCTTTGTGCATAGGGTCTGGGTTAGAATTGTGCGTGCATGTTCCATGCATTCATGGGGATGTCCGTTGGAAGCATTTGCAAAGGTGTCAGCATTGTGGGTTGTGGCTTCCACTGGCCCAGTGGGCTGCATGGATGCCATCTCAGTCCTAACAAGTGAAGATCTGTCAATTCACATATATTCCAAAGTAGTCTAATGTGCTGGTGGTGGGATATGTATATCCAGGCCAAGTATTTTGTGTCCAGATCACACTAGTGGATGACGTTCCACATACAGTACCTTGTTATGAACCCCTAGAGTGAGGTGGTGCATTGGACCTGTCTCAGTGTGCTGACTGATAGGGCTTGGTACTATGTTGTATGGAATGTGGCAGGTATTGTTGCACAGGTGTCGGCTGAGCACTGATATCTGGCCATGTACATGTGTATCCACCAAGAGACACACACGTGCTACATATGGGAGTAGTAGTATATCACTACAGTTGAGTATCATGTATAGTATGTGTGCCATAGTTTGCTGATATCCTGTTTGTGTTCTCTTTCAGGGACATGGCACGTCAGCGAAATCCTGCCTACTCTGCTGCAGAAGATGAAGAGATACACCAGAGCCTGGTGCGGGATTATGACATACTGTTTTCCCGCACCAGCCAGAATCAGCAGGAAAGGGCTGCACTGTGGCAAGACCTTGTCCATAGGGTAAATGACATTGGCACGCATAACAGGATATATGAGCAGGTACGACATCACTGCAGTGATGTAATCAGAAATGTCTGTCAGCGTGCGTGCTATATCCACAGGCAACAGGTCGCCACAGGAGGTGGGGTGGCCACACAACCCCCCCTCACCAGCCTGGAGGGGCTACTCCTAAGTGTTGTGGCTCCAGCCCATGAACATCAACAGCAACACACCTGCATTATGATGGAGGCTGCAGCCACACAGCAGCACAACATGGAGCGTGCAGGTAATATGCCATATGTACACTTGACTGTTCTGTACACTGTTACTTTATGCATGTGTAAGGTGTGTCCTTGGTATGTAGCTGTCAACATAGTATGTAATTGTGCAGGTGTGATATTGCCAATATCAGCAGCTGACATGTGGAAGGCAACTGTTGTACTACTGAACTGTATCATACACAGTATCAATGGCACAGTTGTGCCCACTGACACTAATCCCCTCATTTCTGCAGGTCCCTCCGGTGTTACAGCAAGGCAGCCCAGCCATGCTGGTGAGTGTGTAGTGTGTATTAACAATACATATAATAGTCCTGATAGTGCTAGTAATAATAGTGTACCTCAGTATTGCTCTGTGTGTATACTGCGGGGTGTGCATGTGTGCATGTGTGCATGTGTCCACGTGTGCATGTGTGCATGTGTGCATCACCGGCAACATTGTGTAGACATTGTAAACTGTGTTTCCTGTCTTCCTTGCACAGGTTCTGGTGCTGCTCTGGTGTCCTGCAGCAGGGAACCTGAATCTGGTGCCACTGGTACTGATAATGATGATATCTGTGTAATGGCACAGGAAGGTGTGTCAGGGTCTGTCATTGGTCAGCCAATTGACAGTACACAGCTGTCAACCCCAGCATTGCGCACAGTCATTCTGCCAGTACATCCTATGTCACCAATGTCCCTAGGTGATGGACAGGATTCAGTGGGCATTGACCAGGGTAATGTGGTATCTGTGGCACATGTTTCTCCACACAGCAGCCATGGGCAGGGTCCTGAGATGGTACCACACAGATAGTTGCCCATGGGTTCACATGGGAGCATCCATGGGTGTACTGCCTCTGGCACACATGCCCAATGAGGTCTGTCAACCTCAGCTATGTTTTGGGCTGTCATGCAGGCATAGTCACGTATGGAATGGTACACCAGACAGGGTCTGAGGGAGCTGAGAGCATGTCACACATCCATGACTGACAGTATACGTGGCATCGCGGATGCTATCCGTAATTTCACCGATGTCATAGACAGACGTTGAGGGGACATATTACAGCAGTTCCACAACTACATGTCCATGAGCCAGGGCAATGGTGGATGGTTGCGGCGTCGATGTGGCCGTATGCCAGCAACAGCAGCAGCTGGCAGTCGGCGTGGATGACAACAGGCACGCGGATTCCCCCATAGTGCCAGCAGCAGCCCCAGCAATGCTGGGTCTGTACTGTCATCAGACCACCCCAGGAGACCACGTGCACGTGGCTCTAGACAGTCCCAACAGGGACCTGTGTCCATTCAACGAACACCCACTTCTGATGGCAGTACCCAGTCTGGCATAGTTCTGGATATGGTCTGTAGCACCCCTGCCAGGCACAGGTACCATGTCCGTGGCCACAGACACTGATCTGTATGACTTGCCAGGTGCAGTCTGTGGCTGTCCACAAACTCCAGTATATGGCAGCCATGAGGTGGAACTGTGTGCATGCATACACACATGTGAAATGTTAACACCTAGGGCTCCCACATACACGCACACACTGCACCAACAGTGCCCCACCCTATACTGCTGTCCCTCACCAACACACATCCACATACATGTCAATTGGTGGTATCAGTGGCAGACTCAGGCATACCTAGTTCACACCCTGTGCACATGATGAAACTGTGCCACCTCCTGAAATCTCCAACATTAGTGCAGGAACAGGTTAACATGTTGCTGATGCACAGGGTGACTACATAGAAGTGTATTACTAGTATCATGTTAGTAACAGTACGGTGTGCTGATATGATTGTGTGTATATCCCAGCATGCCTGATGCAGTAACTGTATGGCTGACCTGAATTGTTATCTACACCCATAGTAAGTACCATAGTGTAACAGCTGCACATTATTGCATACCGGTGGTAAGGATGTCAACAGACAGCCACATACATAGGTAGCACAGGGGAGAAGGTAATGCAAGTAGTGTACGTAATGATGGACATGTACACTAATGCTGGCATGTTGCCCACAACGACTATGCAATGTGGATGTTTGCGCATGTTGATATGTGTGCAGTACCAATTTAATTTAAATTACATTAAATATTAAATAATATCAGTTTTACCATGGACATCTGAGCTGTGCATCCCTGGGTACATGTTTATAGTGCCTGCATATTTGCACTGTTACCTACTGGAATTGGTACACCTTCTATGTTGTACAATGGACTACTTCCAGCCCTGCTTACTGTAGCTTTGTTTGCATGCATGTTTGCTTGAGGTTCCCTGGAACACTGATTCCACCTGCAATGTAGATTTACAGAGTTTCTGTGGATTCCTAGTGACATCTGCATAGCGTACTATACGTATGTCAATTGTCCACTTGAGAGAACATCACTGTCTGTCCTGTTCGCATGTACGTTGCCTGTGACACATTGCATATGACTTACCTGGCATTTACCCACGTGTGCAGTCATAAATGCCAGCGCTATGAAATCAGTAGCAGTACACCCACACATACTCACCTTCAGTATGTTGTTCCCCATTGGCCCTATGTGTTGGTAATCACCATGGCAATCACACTACTATGGTAGCATGTGCAAAGGTAACCTGTGAATCATCTCTATGGTCCAGTTGTGGTTTATGTGAGTCATGTGGCAATGTCACAGCTGCCACATGTATGCAGTCAACCCTCTCCCCTGGCCAGGAATGTACAACACATGTGTGAGATGCAACCACATAGCCAATCTGTGGACTGAGCACTCTGAACCCAGTACTGCCATACCCTGTCAGATGGCATGACATACTACAGTGACTACAATACCAGTCTGACATAGACCTGCACTGACAGCAATCTGAACACACTGGGGCATACTTGAAGCCTCAAAATAGCATCCTGCCTGAGCATCACACACCTCCGCAGCTGGCACACAGGCATTCTTTAAGTCGGAACAGAGCACATGCCACACATGGCACACACATCCCGTGTGCCACACACTCACAGCCTGTAGGGCTACACAACACACCTGCTACAGATGTGTCAGGTACCTCTCTTGGCCAGTGCAGTGGGGTCCCGCTCAACAGGCTGTACATGGTGAAGGTCACAGTGATATGCCCGTGGGGCACTATGGTCCACCACATAACACATGTATACAGGTCAGTCAGAGGCATGGACACATATGACTCAGTCATTGTCCATGCCACTATGGATGACCTGAGATGTACCTCCCTGGACTACATGATAGGGAACATTGAAGGGCTCTCTCAGCATGTGGCAAGGGCTGGTATGAGACTGACCTTGGTTGCCATCATACCCTCACCAGGTATGCTACCACAATATGTAGGAAGGGTGTTCTATGTCTACAATCTGCTCAATCTCCAATGTCACTCATAGGGTATCCAGTGGCTGTCAGCATGTGCTTACATGCTAGGGAAGCCACAATGATTTGCGAGGGGCAGCTTGCACGTGTCACCCATGGGCCATTGTATATTGGCGAAGCCCCTTGATACACACATAGTGCCTTTTGCTGCAGGGCACAGATTACATAGCCACCTCCGTGGGTATCACACGGGATAGGACACTAACAGTAATGCTACACAACACCAGCAGTGTACACCGCAAGATGCATGCACTGGACACTGTCCTCAGCACGGTAAACTACAATATCTGTGCAGTAACAGATTCCTGATTCACGGCTCACAAGCGCAACCCATCACTGCCAGGTTATACCTCATACCATGCCTGTCGTCCCCTACACATGCACCACACATGAACAGGGGGTGGTATCTCAAGGCACCACAGATACACACACCTCCAGGTTGTTGGCACAGCACAAAGCATCAGGGCCTATCCATGTGCAGCTAGCAGTGTGTTGGACTGCCTTCTGGTTCATAGCCTGGCACACACAACCCTCCCATACACAGGAAACCCACCTGTCCTCCCTAACAACACTGGGAATATGACAGTCTCTAGATATGTCTTTATATGGCTGGACTGCATCCAGCCGAACATTGTGTGTGAGCATTACTGCAGCTACAAAACACTAGCTGAAAGGTTCCCAGCATGTAGTCACTGAATTGCAGTGGAGCAACATGTTACCACTCCCACAACAGGTGGGAACATGCAGCACCCATTCATCGACTACATGTAGACCATATGGCCCAGACCAGATGTGTATCTCCCGCTGTTAGGATGATACCATATACAGCTCACACTGTATATACACATACAGCATGCAGACCCTGCACAGCAAGACACAGTCATAATGTTATGCAGTGCAAATACCATTCATCCACTTGAGGCACATGTCAGACATGGTAACTATTGAAGGTCACAGGTATATATGTGTATGTGTCACAAACATACATCATGTGTGCATTGCCATTGCTGGTTTAAGCAATGTCATGCATTGTTATGAACAACAACCCACACATGGTCATTTTGTGTGACACTAACACACATGGCAGTTGTGGGTTTCCAAAACATACCTATCTGTGCTCTGACAGTAGTAATAGACCCAGTAGCAGAGCACACTATTGGCATTACTGGGCAATTAGCCCTGTTTGGCTGTACTGATAGTGTGGTGACATCACCTGTGTTTACTGGGGGATTGTGCAGCATTTGGTGTATTGTAGTAGTTGCCAAAAGGAACTGTTTTTTCACACTTGCAATTACATACACCCTACTACCCTCCCACACACACTTGCCATTTGCAGGATTCATACCCCTATTCATACCCATATTCCTATATGGAATATTTTAGTTTTTAGTTTTTAAATAACAAAAAAATTTTTTGATATACTTGTATTTTAGAAATCCATACATTATTTATTTTAAATTACAGAACATAAACTGTTTTTATGTATGGTTTTATATTGTTATAGAAAACTCAGAAGGTTTTCTTTAAGTTTTAATTACTTAATTGACAAGGTAATGGATGCCTGTATTTAAAGAGATGAATTCATTCATTCATTTGTCTGATGAAGTTACTGAGGTAACGAAAACGAACATCAAGGTGTTTTACTTGCGTTTACTACAATAAACCTGTGTTTCACGAAACTTTGTGCCTTCTGGATCTTAACTGCATCTTTACTGGATTATCACTGGATATTTATTGGCTTTTCTTCTCCCTCCGGTGTTGGTTGGTGTACTTGGTTTTATTTCCAGCACTTGCTTCTGTTTTTTGGATTAGATTCATACCCCTATCTAACTATGTTATGACACATGAGAGAGATGCATTAGCACAGTGCACTATTCAGGTTATTGGGGGGGTTCCTCTTCTCCGGCTTTACTTATAGGGTGCTGACATCATCAGTGTTTGGAAAGGGAAATTTGCATCATGTAGTGTGTTCTCCTGATTACCAAAAAGCACATGTCATTCATACAGAATTGCACACACGCAAACTCCCCTCATCGAAACACACACACTTGCCATTTGCAGGATTCAAACCCCTACCTAACTATGTTATGACAGTTAAGAGAGACGCATTAGCAGAGCGTGCTATTTGAATTACTGGGAAGTTTTTCTTCTCCAGCTGTACTTATAGGGTGCTGACATCATCAGTGTTTGGAAAGGGTAATGTTCATCATGTAGTGTGTTCTCCTAATTGCCAAAATGCACATATCTTTCATACAGACTTGCAAGCACACATATTTCCCTCATCTACAAACACACACTTGCTATTTGCAGGATTCAAAACCCTACCTAGCTAAGTTATGACACTTGAGAGAAACGCATTAGCAGAGCGCGCTATTTGAATTACTGGGAGGTTTTGCTTCTCCGGCTTTACTTATAGGGTGGTGACATCATCGGTGTTTAGAAAGGGGAATGTGCATCCTGTAGTGTGTTCTCCTAGTTGCCCAAAAGAACATTCCTTTCATACAGACTTACACACACACTAATCCCCCTCACACACACTGGGCATTTGCAGGATTCAAGCCACTGCCTATCTATGTTATGACACTCGAGGCAGACACATTAGGAGAGCGTGCTATTCACATTACTGGAATGTTTCCCTTCTCCTGCTGTACATATAGGGTGCTGACATTATCAGTGTTTAGAAAGGGGAATGTGCATCCTGTAGTGTGTCCTCCTAGTTGCCAAAATGGACATTGCTTTCATACAGACTTGCACACACACTAACCCCTCTCCACACACACTGGGTATTTGCAGGATTCAAACCCCTATTAAACTATATTACAGCACTCGAGACGGACGTATTAGCAAAGTGCGCTATTCGCATTATTTGGATGTTTCCCTTCTCCTGCTGTACTTATAGGGTGCTGACATCATCAGTGTTTAGAAAGGGGAATGTGCATCCTGTAGTGTGTTCTCCTAGTTGCCAAAAGGGACATTCTTTTCATACAAACTTGCACACACACTAACCCCCCACCACACACAGCAGGCATTTGCAGGATTCAAACCCCTACCTAACTATATTATGACACTCAAGATGGATGCATTAACATAGCACACTATTCGCATTAGTGGGAGGTTTCTCTTCCCCTGCTGTACTTATAGGGTGCTGACATCATCAGTGTTTAGAAAGGGGAATGTGCATCCTGTAGTGTGTTTTCCCAGTTGCCAAAAGGGACATTTCCCTCACACAGACTTGCACACACAACAACCCCGCTTACCCACACTCACACACAGCATTTGCATGGTTCACACCCCTACCTAACTATATTATGACACTTGAGGGAGACGCATTAGCAGAGCATGCTATCAGAATTACTGGGCATCTGTTCTGCACCTGCAGTATTTATAGGGTGCTGACATCTTTATTTCTACAGAGGTATGTACATCTAGTACTACCTATCAGGTGGGGGATAGCATATATATGCATTTGCAGCCACCTACTTCAGGGTCAGATATGCACATCGCACTGGCAGGTTATGTTCTATACCATGCTTCGTGACCACAGGACCTGTAACACACAACACAACCAGTCCGGAACACTCCTCCCACATCCAGGACATACACTTTGCTTCCCCGGGAACAGTGCCAGGATATGCAGGTGTTCACATACACCATTCCAGTTGTTAACATCAGGTACAGGCATATTGAGTGTGGGAACTACTCAGGCCTCTACAACATTACCCTACAGCCACTACATTTTGTGGGTCCATGTGCTATGGCAGAACCACTCACCACAGCCACATGGGGGAATACATATTGCACCTGACCATCTGCAACATGGGTACTCACTGTTCCACATCAGAGGTAGACCACCATTGTTGATATCTGACCATACACACCTTTCCCTGGACATCCATATCCCATCCCCACCCCCAGGCAAGGTTGTCACTGCAAACAAACTGTATTTATCACAAGCGGACTTTACACTTGTGAAGACTGGGGTGGAAGACTTCAAAGGACCCATGCTGGGGGACTATACTGGCCACTCTGCATAATCCTTAACAATTGCATTCTATGAGCATGTGGACGGTTTGCATTGATCATGCTATCCCAAATATACCCATGACTGCTCCACAACACCTGTCAGGTGTACACCAGCCATATTTGAGCTGTCCAACAGACAGAGTGAGCTAATACATTGCAGAGCTGTAGCCCACAGAGGGAGGACATCTCTGAACAGTACCGGCACAACACTTAAATCCCACATAATCATCACGACACAGTGTTGACAGTGAAATTGTCCAGACAATGCAGATAAGGCTCCCCTCAGTCTGTTATTGACGCCCACTTACTGTTAGAGGTCCTCAGCAACCCTCTTCCAGCACACACCAACAACATGGATGTGGATTAGCACATTCAAACCCTGGGATCTCCACTGTGTCCCTGCTTGACAGAGGCACAGCACACTAGCCTCACATGTTGCCTTATGTGACCTACTTTACAGTGGCACAGTAGCCTACTGTACTGGGGAGGCAGACGCCAAGCACACTCTGGCTAAGCTGTCATTCCCTAGGGCAAACAGCCTAGTGTTGACCTCTACACCCATATGTTTAATTGTCAGATGCACATTATTTGTTGCTGATAGACTGTTTGCAGGTCTTTGTTGCCATAGCATTCCCTGTTTGTATGAACAACGTGTGTATCTGTGGAAGATGTTTGCATATGGGAGGGTCCACTATATCACGTATGTCTCTGTAGTCATTTAACTGTGTGCACTGGGCAGATTGCTGTAATCTGGTTGGTTCCTGGAATAACATGTACACATACCAGATATGTGTGGCCAACTGCTAAACTGTGATTTGGCCTAAGTGTGTGAGCATGCCCAGTTCAGCCTTCCCATGGCATGTTGTCTGACATATGTCTCATTTATCAAAGTGTGCGAGCATGCCCAGTGTGTGCTTTCCATATGTTTAACTCTGCAGCCCACCACATTTGTGGATGTGTGTGAACTTCAACAATATCTCCTGTTTATGGTTGTGTGTTGTGTGTCATGTTGTGTAGTTACTGTCCAACTGCTTTGTGTGAACACAACAGGGATTATACTGTGCCTGCAGGGTTTGCATGGGATACTTTGCATACAGTTGTCAACATCCTTTCATACTGACCTAACACTGTAGTACCGTATAGTGTACTGGTTCAGTACTTTCACTGTGGTGGACAGTATACTGGGCTTTGGTCCTATCACTGCTTTACATTTCCATAGTGAGCACAACAGCCTGGTTAGGGGCCAGTTGTGCACATCTGACCATGTTGCATTATGTTCAGATATGAACTACTGATACCAGGCTTGTCCAACATTGGTAGTGTATACCACAACATAGGTGTACATTGGCAAACAGTAGCGATGTGCCATAGGCCATATCTAATGCTAGTCAGAGAGTGTGATTGTCCTTCGGCACACATTGTAAGTGGAGTTTGCCATAACATATGTCATGGTTAGTATACTGTGCCTCCGTCTACCTGTGACATAACAGTGATACCCAGGGTAAACCTACCATCTCCCATCCACTCATCATGATTCCTTTTGAGGTGAATCGATGAGTGACTCTATGGATAACCTGTACTGGGAGTTTACTCATGAGTGGGGGTGGCTTCTGTGTTATGGATCATGCAGTACAGCTTGTCCTATGTATGTCAGTGCTGGGGTTCAGGTCTCTCATGTGCATAGCTCACTGCCATTCAGATTGTACAAGGTGCAGCATGTTCATTGATTCCAGCTTGGACATGCCTTTATTCATCAGGCACAGCTTGCCTCTGGGAGGGCAGTATGGCAGTGTGTGGAGCTGCAGTTTGTTTAATCAGGCAACATATGGCATCTGTTCAAGCTCTTTGCTACTCCTGGTGAGGTACAGTTGGGGACTTTACAGTTGATGGAGGTGTCTGCTGAGGTACATCCCACAGGGGCTATTGTAGTCAATTGTAACGCTGATGAAGGATGACTGCAGAGCCACAATGACCTCCCCTTATCTAGATCTGACAACCTTCATGATTAGGTGGGTATATGGTATGTTTCTGTGAACACTACAGCCACATGTTTGTCCAATGCAGGATATATATCACCTTGTGTCCCCAGGTCTCTCATTACATGTTAGGTACATAATGGGTTGACACCTATGTAGTAATTGGTGGGCACTTACTGTATATCCACGGGGGTTGACTATACACTTTTCTGCAATTAGCTTGCTGACATGGCTATGGCACCAGTTGTCTGTTTCTATGTGGCCCTTTTGTGGGATGCTTGTGTTAGCTGGAGGGTCAGATATGGTGGGCAGTTTGTAGTCCTCTGCATACATGTTCAGACACTGTCCTTCCATGTTGGCCTGTACCTATGGGACATATATACCAAACGAGGGAGGTCCCAGGACCAAGCCTTGTGGGATGCCACTTATATCTGGTTTGTAGTCTGACATGGCTGCAGCATGTCTGACCATGTCACTTCTGTCCTTGGTCTGGTTTGCAACCCCTCTACTGACATAGGGGTTTATATTTAAGCTGGTGAGCATATCTATACTGAACATGTAGGGTATTGTATGGAAGCATTTGTAAGGTCCAGCTACGCTGTGTGACCCACATTGCCCTCATCAATGACCTTAATGACTGTTTCAAATGGGTCAAACATGTTTAGGGGCAGGATCTGCACTTAAGAAAGCCACACTGGGTAGGGTCCAGTGTCAGTAGGTCCCCGATATCTTTATATCTGCGGTGCATGCTAATCCTTTCCATAGCTGTGCAGACCAAGCTTGTCAGGATTCTGGGGTGGTAGTTTGCAGTATCCATTCAGGCAACACCTTTGTTGAGAAGGACCACTGTTGTTGTACACTGCTCTTTGGGTACATATCCTGTGGTAAGGCTGACATTGAGCAGTAGTGTGATTTGGCATTCCATTCTTCTTGGAATCCATGTTGGACTCAGCCCAGGACACCATCTCATACCATTGCTGCTGTGTGTTTTGCTTTGTAGATGCCAGCTGTTACCTCAGCATCTGAAATGTCAGGATGCCAGCAGTCTGCTGGGATAGATATTTTGCATTCTGGGGGGGGGGTTGCACTGCACCTGTCAGGTTGTGTGTTGGCAATATGTGTGTGTGTTTGGTATGTTGATTGTAATATTTGTGTGATTCAGAGCATATCTGTGAATTCCCAACACGGTTCCTACCATCAGTTGAGTAAGCCTTGGGATTATCCTTAGTGTCCTGTACAATTTGTATCTTCATAGGTTCATAGGTTCATACTAGGCTATCCACCCTAGGGCATTTGTAAGCCTAGCCAGAGTATGTGTGTCTTTCGCTGCCCCTTGCTATGTGACTATTATGGCCATTTATGATTTACTTTACTGTGCCTCTGTCTGGACGTGACACAGTGAAGACCCCCAGTGTACATGTACGATCATCCATCCACTTGGCAATATTCCTGTTGAAGAGTTTCAGTGAGGGGCTCTGCCTAACATGGAGTGGGATCCTGTTCCAGGGTGTGGGGAGCCTCTGGGTTATGTATCTGTCCCTCCAGCACATCCTATTTCATTATGTGTTGAGGTTGACATCTGTCACTCTCACAGCTCCAATGGCTTTGATTTTTCTGGGGTGTCCATTACTCCTGTGTTGGACATGACCTTGTACAACAGACATACAATGACTCTGTGTAGGCAGTATGTGACTGCATTCAGCTGGGGTGTCTACAGCCAGGCAGCATATGACAAATATTTGAGACCCTTTATCCTCTTGGTGAGGTACCTTTGAGGTCTTTCTAACCGCTGCAGGTGTCAGGTAGGGTACATCCCAAATGAGGCATTATACTAGATAATGGGTCTGATAAGAGAACAGTACAGAGGCACAATGACCTCTGTTGACATAGATGTGAATCCTTTCATGATACGGTGTCCAATATAAACAGTCTTCCTAGCCACATTGGCAATGTGAGTGTCACATAACAGATTACTGTCCACTTGTGTCCCTAGGTCCCTGATTACTCCTTCCATACATAATGGTTTACCACTTATGTGTTAATTTGTGAGTACCTTGTTTGGTATTTGGTGGGACATTCATACTGTCCAGTGTCTTCAGGACATCTGGGTGAGGTTCCTGTGTGTGAGAGTGTGGTCTGTAGCATGCTACAGACTGTACAGCAGTTTTGACTATGGTTAGGTGCACATGGGTGGTCTCGGATGCTTTGTGCATTGTCAGTTACCTGGACGTATGGGTGTCTGTGCTGCATATGGATACTCCCCCTCCTTTTATGTTTTGGTCCAGGTTTTGGGGCCATAACGCATGATATGTGGTATAACCTTGTAGTGGTGGTGTGCTGTCAGTAGGCTTGCAGCAGGTTTCTGTCACTGCACAGACATCGATGTTCTCCATACTGGGGAGGGCCTCAGGAGCATGCATATTGCGGTTTACATTTCTGGCATTGGTCAGCATTACCCTTATGTTTCTTACCACTTATGGTTTCTAGGGTGGTGGGTTAGTCTTTTTAGCCTTGCCTACGTACGGCTCTATGGAGGTGGCAAAAGCCTTATCCAATATCCTGACGCCCAGGGGTAACAGGTGCAAGCCATCCCTGGAACAGCAGCATGGCTTGTCATGCATGACATCCCAAGCAGACAGACATTGGATCCTCTTGGACTGACAGCTGTAATCGTGCCACCTGTTAAAGCTGATCATTCTGTGTTTGTACTGTGGCATCATTCTTGGTGAGGGTAGGATGCTGCTTATGGCCAGTGTCATACCGGCCTGGAGTACATACTCAGAGAGCTCATCCATGTCTCTTTTCATGTAGTCCAGGGAGGTACATCTCAGGTCATTCACACCAGCATGGACAATGACTGCATCATATTTCTACTTGCTTTGGGGTAACCTGCGTACTTGTGTTATGTGGCATATTGTAGCAGCCTACAGGCAGCTTACTGTACCCTTTCCCTTGTTCAGTCTGGTGAGTGGGACAGCAGTGTGTCTGCCTATAGAGTCACCTATTACAACTGTATCAGGCATGTTGTTTCTCCTTCTGGCCTGTGACTGTTTGGCACACCAGCTTTGTGTACTATGTGTTGCATGTGCTATGTTTGGAGGTTGTGGTTGCTTGGGGGTCTGCTTTGGAGGCCTCTGTTGGTGTGGTGTGTTTGTAATTAGGGGCTCCAGAAATGTTTTTCTGTGTTTATGTGTTTGGTTTACAGTTGTGATAAGTCTATGTGGGACTGGGTTTGTAGTGTGTGTGGTTACCTTCTCCTCCTGACTAGTTTTGACAGTACTGAGTTGAGGGAGCTCAGCCTACGGTTTGGATAAATGGTTGCATCTCTCACATATATTTGTATTTATTGGGGGGAGTTGAGGGATGTCTGTGTACTTGGGGCAGGTGTAACATTGCCTGAGGATTCACAGATTCTACTTGTTGTAGCTGGCCTTAGTGGATTGTTTGCGTGAACATATTTTATTGCCATACTACTGATCAGTGATTACTTCCCTTTTTATGTTTGCTCTATCATGTAGTAGCTTCCTCATTCTCTTGCATGGTTTGGTAATGGCTGGAGTCCAGCATGCCAGATGCCTGCGTGTATGGCATTGTGTCTTGTTGTTATTTGTGATTGCATAATCCAAGCATTCCTGGCTGTGTTCATGGAATGCCTGTATAACAGGTTCTGCGGTGTGTCCCATATTTTGCACCTGCACAGGGCCTTTAATGGATTCCACATCAGTTTGGTGGGCTGCAACTTATGCTTTACACATGTTTTTCACTGTGGTTTTCTGGCCAGGGACTGTGGTCAGGATGTGTATATCTGGTGTGATTACTCTATGGTCTGGTCTTACCAGTGAGGGATACACTTCTCATCTTGCCATCCAGTACCCATGTTGCTGATTATCACATACAGTATGCTTACCCCTCTTGTGGGTGTGGTACGTTGTTCCTGGGCATTTTGGTTTATGGATTCTAGGAACTTTTCTCCTACAGTGTTGGTGCTAGTGTAATGCTCCCAATGTATGTCTGGATATTTTCAGTCAACCAATATAATGGTGGTTTGGGGGGCTTGATATATTCATGCATTCCAACATAGGCCAGGTGCAGTTCCTGGTGTTAGGATGGTAGTCTGTAGCAGGCTATAAACTGGGAAGCAGTTTTAGCCACTGTTACTTGACCATGGCTAGTCCATGCTGCTTCTTGTTGTGGTACCAACATGGGGGTGTGGTTATCCCTGACAATTATTGCTAGTCACCCTCCTTTTGTAGCTTGTTCCATGTTTTGAGGCTGTACAGCACAGTATGAGGTGTAACCTGGTAGTGGTAGGGTGCTGTTGTGAGCCTTGACCCAGTTTTCTGTTACAGGACAGATATCAACATTCTCCATACTGGGTGTGTTTACACTGCACACATCTTGCTGTTTAGACTTCTGGCATTGGGTAGCATTACATCTAGGTTCTTATCCCTTGTGGTACCTATGGAGGTGGGTTTGTGTTTTGAGCCTTACCTATTCAGGGCACGCTGTGGGTATTGACAGCCTTTGCCAGTATCCATGAGGCCTGGACTGATAGGTGCATGCCACCCCTAGCAGGTGGAGCATCATGTCATGCTCAGCATGTCATCCCAGGTTGGCACACATTGGCTCCTTTTTGACTAACTGCATTACTTCAGCCAATTATTGCAATTGATCATCCCATCGTCATATTGTGGCATCATGCTTGGTGAGGGTAGGATGTTAGTCAGGGTCCTCAAGTGTGCATGTAGTACATGGTGTTACATTACTTAACACATGGCATTCATGCCTCAGGTGGTGCTGCAGGGCTGCCTCTGTCAGATGCACATATTACACTCCCTGTACATGTTTGAGAGCAGGTTATGTCATTTTATGCATCCATGTTATTATATGAGTGAGTCAGAGAGGGGTATCATTCCCAGGGTTCCTACTGAGCAAGTGTATGTGCTATGTGTTGCCTCTTTGCCAAGGCCAGGGCATACTGGGCACGCCTCCTTCTGCCTACTGGGGAAGGCTCAGGTTGTTCCTCCTCCGAGTCACGCTCTGCCTGTGATGGCCTTGGCAATGGGGGGGGGCTGTTTGGCCCGGCCCTATGCTGGTCCTGCTGCAGCTGTTTTCACAGGATCATATTATGTAGCATAGCACATACAATGACAATTTGGGTACATGTAGTTGGTGAGTACTGCAAGGCTCTACCAGATGTGTCCAGACACCGGAACCGTGACTTGAGCAGCCCAAACACACGCTCTATTACATTACGTGTTTGTGCGTGTGCCTCATTATGGCGTTCCTGTTCAGGTGTGTGTGAGTTTCTGATGGGTGTCATCAGCCACGGCTCCAGTGCATAACCTGCATCCCCCACTAGGTGTCCGTGTGGGATGTCCCCATTGGCAAATGTCTGGTACAGCTGTGTCAAATGCCAGATATGGGAATCATGGTAGCTCCCAGGGCAGCCAGCACACACGTTCATTATTATGCCCTGGGCATCACACACGACCTGGCAGTTGATGGAGGGGAAGACCTTGCGGTTGATGTAGGCCCTACCCCGCTCACCGGCTGGTGCTTGGATGCATATGTGCATGCAGTCTATTGCACCCACTACCTCAGGGTATTTCACTATTTGCTGGAAGAGACGCATATTGCTGGCCAATACCTCATGGGCATTGGGGAAATATACATGATCACTGACATGTGCTGACATGGCATCCAGAAACTGGTGCAGTACCCTGGAGGCTGATGCCTGTGATATCCCCATCATATCACCAGTTGGTCTCTGGAAGGTACCTGTTGCTAGTATTCTTAGGCCAACACATACCTTGGTTTCTACTGGGATGGGTTCCCCTCTGTTGGTTCTGTGTGTGAGGTGTGGCCTGCACAGCTCGACAGTTTGCTGCAGGAGGTCTCTGTCCACTCTATAGCGCTCTACTATCTCCAGCTCATGTAACCCGTGGTAGGTGACCCTGGGCCTGTATACTCTTCTCCGTCTCCTCACTGTGGGTTGTCTGGCACCATCTGCATTGTCACCACCCTCAGCAAGTCGCCTATGTCTCCTTATGACAGCTATGGCAGCCCCTAGCATTTCTGCTCTGAGTTCAGCTTTTTCAGGTTTCACTTCTAATAGCTTACTCCTGCCTTGCAGTGTCTCTTGAGAGATACATCCTGCACTGCTGTTTGCAAAGTTTTAAGTGCTTGGCTGAGCTACTATTCTGCCTGTGTAATTGCCTGCTTCTAATTGTTTTCACCTGCTAGCTCCAGCAGTATTCCCTGCTAGCTTCCTACTAATTCTGTTGCTTCCTTTTTCCTTTCTGTTTCCTCGGGGGGAGCAACTTGCATACCAGCAAAAAAACGCTCACAGTGGCTTACACGTGTGCACACATGCTTACACGGTTCTGAATCTGCTTATTCGGGTTAAAATGCACGCACACCAGTGCAAACAGTGTTAAAACTCTGCCAACAGGCTCCCACATGCTCAGTCTGCCCTACATGTGCGCACACTAGCGCAAACAGTCTTACAAGTCTACCAACACACTCCCACATGCTCAGTCTGCCTTACACGAACACACACTGTCCTACCCGCGCCTCATGGCGCGCACACGTGCACATGCACGCCCAACAAGAAACTTTGGTGTAAGTAACAGTGTACACCTTCCATTTCTTGACTTTCCCATGCTTATCTTGTGGCACTCCTCTTTCCATGATCTGTGTCTGACATCTGTCATGTAACACTGATCTCCAATGAACTGCATTTCTTTCTACCATTCCCCCCTGTGATGTCACCTATCTCCTACTCTATTCCTCCCCCTTATGTATCTCTTACACTACTCAGAATGTGCTCATTTGCTATGTGACAGTGGGATTCAGTATCCTAACCCTCATTTACATCAGATTGCCTACTAATGCTTAGTTACATGTCTTAGACTCAGTTTCCCCCCTTAGCAACCACTAAACAGTGGCCATGTTGTTTTTGGTCTGCTGGTCCCTGCATTGTAAATCCATGTATTGCATAAAACCCACATTTGTGGGTTTATAACCTTCATTTTTATGTTTTATATAGCGCAGCCCATTTGCACAGGGCTGCGCTGTGTTTAAACACCGGCGATCGCCGAAAAAAAAAATTATTTCTCATATTTGCATCGAGGTACCTTGCCAATGGCCACATATTTGGCCATTGGCATGCTGCCTGACACATATGCACCCTTTATTTGGAGCTGACATGGCTCCATTGTGATATTTGCAGAAACGTACTCAGTTGTCAACTGAGTACATTTCTGCAGCTAAAACGGCTCTTACACGGGCTGCTTTCTGTTTCGTGGATCGCTACTCTACCTCATTTGCATGCCTTTTGGCTGCAAGTGAGGTATTTAGCATATCCACGCCCAGTCCGTGTAAGAGACGTTTTAGCTAGTCTCTTACACGGAGTTTCGGGCTGTTCCTGGATCGCGAGGCTTGCATGGAGTCTTACACGTCTCTTACACTCCATGCAAGCGTTCGTGAATCCTGCCCCAAGTATATTCTATCACATAAACTAACTATGGAAAATATTAGCAAACACATGAAATACCTTAACTTCTGGAGTACAACCTTAGACTGTATCCTGAAGTAATATAAAATGGCTTTACACCTACTCTCCTATACAAGTACTATGGCTTGTCCTTCCCTCCAAATGATTTAACTCATTAAATTCCTTTATAGTTACTTCAAAGTGTTAATATAGTAATAATAATAGTGTAAGAATGCAGCACTATATGTAAATAGTTATATATGTGATGTTTTCATATTATCTTCTTTAACTACTGATTTTTCAATTTTGTGCCAGTAACAATAGTTTGAATTACTGGAGTCAAGAATGTTATGCATTTTTTAATAGTATAGTCTCTCCTGTCATATTAAGAAAATAAGCTTTAAATGTTTTGGTTGGTTATGTGAATGTTTTTGGCCTTATTTGTCTCTGTATGCTGACCAGTTTCACTAAAATGTTTTTTGTAAATGTTGTACCATAATAATGAAACAAAAGTAAAATAAAGCTTTGAAAAAAAAAAAAGAAAATGTATTAAAGAAGTGACTTAACTAGGAAAAAAATAAGTTTTGTACCTACCATAATGTTCCATGTTTGTTGTCCATCATCTCGCCTTCCTTCTTGCTGGTTGGGTTCAGAGCTGATCCTCGGCTCTGACTCGGCCGATTTACTATAGTTTTAGAGCTTTTACTGGCTTGAGGCTACCCCTTATCCCAACATGCTTAGCGGCAGCTACGCAGGTCTTGTTTGTAATAGCCCATGCTAGACATACATAGTAAAAAACTATTTTTACTATGCTCTTATACATCAAGGTAGGAAGGAAAGTGGAAAGACAATGCATGGTTAACTAACCTGGTATGTCAGCAGGAAACTCAGTCAGTTTAACCAATACAAAACTACTCTCAAACCTCCAGGAAGGGGCTAGGAGGGGGAGAGGGGTTATGCAAGAAGGAAGGCTAGGTGAAGGACAACAAACATGGAATGTTATGGTAGGTACATACGTTTTTTTATGTTATGTTATCCCATCTTGCCTTCATTCTTGCTGATTGGGACGCATCTTCAGCACTTGGTTCTTGGATAACTCACTGGAACAAACTCTTCAGGACCGTGGAACCAAAGGATGCCCTATTCTTACTTTGTAATGAGAAATAAAGGTATGAGGATTTGCCCATGTTGCTGCTGCACAGATTGAATCCAAAGGCAATTTAGCTTGGAAGGCAACAGAGGTGGCTAAGGCCCTGGTTGAATGTCTGCTGGGCCTTCCAGAAAGTGTCTTTTTATGCAAATCATATGAGTAACTGATTGTATCTGACAGCAATTTTGACAAGGTCACTTTTGAAACTGGATAACCTTGTTTATTGTCAGCAAAGGATATAAACAATTGGTCTGATTTTCTGAGGTCTTTGGTCCTGTGTAAATAAAAATGTTATTGTCTATGAACATCCAGTTGATGTAATCAATACTTTGCCTTGTTGCAGTAACTGGGGAAGAACACAGGAAGCTCAATGGACTGATTTAAGTTATACTCAGAACAAACCTTTGGCAAGAAAGAAGGATTGGTCCTAAGAGAGACTCTATCTTTATGAAAAATGAGATACGGCGGGCAAATAGACAAAGCATGTTATTCAGAAACCCATCTAGCTGAGGTTATAGCAACCAAGATGAGTGTTTTACAAGATAGAAACTTCAGGGGGCAAGATGCTGCTGGTTCAAAGGGAGGCAGAACCATCAAAGCTAAAACCAAATTTAAGTCCTGGGGGGGATCTCTTACCGGGTTTGTACAAGTGTTGTACTTCATAAGAATGCTCTGCACAACTTATGGGACATAATGTTAGAAGCCAAGTCTCCTACATGGAAATTGGAGATGGCAGCCAGTTGGACCCTAATAGTAGCTGCAGCTGCCCCTTTTTCGAGTGTTTCAGCCAGGAAGTCAAGAATCTTGTGAACAGGAGCTATAAAGAGATCTTTGTTATTACTCTTGGCCCAATAACAGAACATCTTCCATTTGATATTGTAAATCCTCCTGGTAGTGGGCTTGTGGGAGGACACTAGGATGTGTTGTACAGCAGGGCAAATGTTTGGGAGCCTGGCTAAGACTGGAAGCAGAGTAATCAAGCAGTCAGCTTGAGAGTTTGGAGGGATGAGTAAAGCCCACCTGACTGATGCGTCAGGAGGTCCGGAACTGGGACCAGTATCCAAGGCTCCAGTTGAAGATGATGGCGAAGAAAAGGAAACCATATCTGATGAGGCCAGTAAGGAGCAATGAGGATGAGTTTGCAACTCAATGCTTTTGCTCTCTGAAATACCTTTGGAATAAGAGGGAAAGGTGGAAAAGCATATAGTAGTCCAGGAAGCCAATCGTGAACAAGTGTAGCCCTAGATGACTGTCCCGGAGGGGGAACTAGGGCAAAGCAGCTTCTGCATTTGTTGTTTAGGGGAGTGGCAAAAATATTGCAGCATGACTGGCTCCATTTATAGAAAATCAAGTCCACAGCCTCTTGCTTCAGGGACCACTCATGACGCATGAGGATAGCCCTGCTGACCCTGTTCGCTATCACGTTGGATTTCCCGGGAATGTGCGTCGCAATCAGAGAATGTTGGGAAGACATCGGCCATTGCCATACTCGAAGCACTTCCCAACACAAGGGGTAAAATCTGGTTCTGTCCTGTTTGTTGATGTACCATACCATTGACATATTGTCTGTCTGGATTGCAATGGTCGCAGAAGGTAGACAGTCTTGAAGTGCTTGCAATGGCAGAAGCACCGGTCTCACCTCTAGAACATTGATGTGCAAATCGTACTCATGAGATGGCCATGTTCCTAGGACAGTCTGTCCCAGATAATGCCCCCCCAAACCCTATCTGAGAAGTGTCCGTGGTCACTGTGGCTAAAGGATGGGGATCTAGAAAGGGTCTGCCTAGAGTCACCTGGGGGGAGACAAGCCACCATAGTAGGTCCTTTTTGCAAGATTCTGTGATCAAGATCATGTGTGACATTGGAAAATGCTGGAAAGACCACTGAGTGAAAAAATGCCACTGTAGAATCTGGATGTGGAAGCGTGCTAAAGGAACTAGCATAATTGCTGCAGCCATTGAGCCCAGTACTTGTAAAACCTGTCTTTCCTGAACTCTCATCTTCTTTATGAGAAATGAAACTTGTTGATGAATGGTTGACACCCTGTCTTTTGGCAGTTTTTCTATCATACGTTTTGTATCTAAGTCTGCCCCGATAAAGGTAATAGACTGACAAGGCAACAGTGCAGACTTTTCATAGTTTATGGTGATGTGTAACTGGGAACAAGTTTGGATTGTGTAGTCCCATGCTTTAATCAGTTGATGCTCGGTGGTAGCAGTGAGGAGCCAGTCATCTAGATATGGAAACACCTGGAATCCTAGATGCCTCAGGTGAGCCGTGACCATTGCCATACACTCAGAGAACACCCTGGGGGCTGTGGTGAAACCAAAGGGCAGGGCCCTAAACTGATAATTACTGGCTCCCAGCCA
The DNA here is from genome assembly GCF_019279795.1 of Protopterus annectens. NCBI lineage: Eukaryota > Metazoa > Chordata > Ceratodontiformes > Protopteridae > Protopterus > Protopterus annectens. Next base: position 1,437,578,206 of record NC_056739.1, read on the forward strand.
GAAGTATAGGAATCTCATGGATTGCCTGTCCATTTTATATGGTAGTACGCATCCTGGAGATCTATGGAGTACATCCAATTGTTCTGACCTAAGAAGGGAAGAATGGACTGCAGTGTCACCATCTGGAACTTTGTCCTTTTTACTGATTGGTTTAGTTTGCTGAGATCCAAACTGGGTCTCCAGTCCCCTGTCTTTTTTGGAACTAAAAATAACGTTGAGTAATTTCTGGATCCGATTTGGTCTGCAGGGACTTCCTGGATGGCTCTTTTATTCTAGCAATCTTTGAACCTCTAGGATTGCATGATCCCAAAGACTGGGTGGAACATCTGGGATAGAATGTTTGTCCTTTGGGGGGGGACTGAGAAAAGGGAATTTTATAACCCCTGGATATTATCAACAGTACCCATGTTTCTCTCATGATAGATTGCCTGGCTATTGGGTACAGTGATAGTCTGCTCCCAACTGCCTCCAGAGGTGGACAGCCGGGCCTCCCTTCAGGAGTGCTGTAAAGGCCTAGAAGATAAAGTATCTCTGTCGCCATGCTGTTGCAGACCCCCTCTGGTATGAGGGTGGCATCTTCCATTGTTGTTTACACCTCTGCCCCTGGGGGAAAAATCTCCATGTGTGTCAGGTGAAGATCCCTGGGATTTTTGGAACCAGATTTTCCCTCTCTTCTGACCCTTAGCATAGGGTCTAGATGTAGTAGAAAAATGGACGCCTAGAGCAGAGAGAGTCTTGCCATCCTGTTCACAACTGGTGAGAGTCTCTTTTACCTGCGGCCCGAACAAGGACGAGCCATCAAAGAGGGTGTTGGTAAATGAAGACTTAAAAAGTTCCACAAATTGACAAAGGTGCATCCAGGAGTGTCTCCACAAACCTACTCCAGTACCTGTTGCCCTACTCACTCCATCTGCTGCATAAGAAATGAGCCTCATGGAGGAGTTAACCACGGAGGTCAAGATTGCAAACTGGGAAGCTGCCCTGTTCGTTTCTCCCTCAGCTGTAGGATCTTGAAGGGTCCCTCCTAGCTCCATCAAGAGATCATTCTGAAGTCATGTGAAATAAGACAAGTAATTCAGTGACCTGAGAGTAAAGGTCACTAAAGAAAACATACACTTCCCATACCTGTCCATTGTACGAGACTCTTTGTTCGGTGGATGGACAGATGAAGACGTTTCCGCAAGTTCCTTCTTAGTGGCTGCTGCCAACACCATGACATCATCAGGGAGCCCTTTGGACAAGAAAGACTTATCCTATGGAGCAGTAATAAATTTGCTTGTTCTCCTTAGAATTGATTCCATGGTCTCTGGATTACTCCATACCTTTTGACTCACTACAGACAAAAGTGGGTGTAAAGGAGGAGATACCCAAGAGGTGGAGGGTCGGGAACCAAATGCATCCAGGTCAACAGACTCATCCTCAGAAGAGGCTAGGGACTTCCAGCCACCTCTCTTTCTAAGGATTTCCAAGATGTCTGAAAAAGAGACATCCTCAGAGGGGGACCATAGAGACACTTCCGATTCATCTAAGTCTGTATCTGAAGTGATAGACTCAGGGGAGTCTAGATGCTTCCTCTTACATCTCTTCTTCTGAGAAACCTCCTCTGAATATTTGGGGGAGGTTTCAGAAGAGGTGGGGTCACCCAGTGGGGCATCCTGGGGCACAGGTTCCCTACGATTGGAGGCAGGAGGAGGGAAAAAGGCAGGCATAGGCACCGAGGGAGAAGGAGCCAGTAGAGAAGGAGCCAGTAGAGCTAAGGGTGGAGCAATCTCAGGAGACAATATGCTCCTCATCACCTCGAAGGTGACATGGTCCTGAGTCAAAGGAGCCGTAGGCTCCAAAGTGCCTGGAGATCTCCTTTGAACTGGGAGCAACAGCTGAGCTCACCTGCGCTGAACCTTTGAGAGGGAAAGTGGGGTCGGACAAGGTTCCAATGTCACTTCCCCCCTCAGAGCCAGCAAAAGAGCTTCAGCACCCAGATCCCTCAATGGACTGAGACATCGAGGAGATAGGAGAGGTCGTCAGAACCGATAAGGGAGAAGAAACTGGAGCCGACAGTTCCACCACCATGACTTCCATGCACTCCGGCTCCGAGCTCAAGAGAGTCAGAGGAGGAATCGATGGAGAAGCTGGGAGAGCTGAAGGAGCCAATTTCTTATGGGCTGGGCTTAAAAGCAATTTAGCAAGTGCCTGTGACTTGAGGAATCTGTTGACCACTCTCTCCATGTCATGATCCGAAAGTCTGGAGGACCAAGAGGAGTGTGAAGAAGAGCAGTGACTGCCCACTCCAGGGTGCAGCAGTGGAGATTGTAGAGAGGAGTGCACTAGCTCCAAAGAAGGAGACCTTTATCTCTTATGGGTCCGGACAGGCTCCAAGGACACAGATGGAGCCCCCATAGACTTAAATTTGTCAGAGCCAATGCTGGGAGCCAACAGAGCCAAAGGCTTCTCAGTGATTTTTGTCTGTTCTGAACTCAGAACTGAAGGCTTGGAGTGTTTCTCGGACACTTTGGCTGGCTGAGGATCCAGAAATGAAGAATCTTGAGGTTCTTCAGGAGGTCTTGTAAAATAAGCGTATTTCTTCTCTCCTTCAGGACTTGGAACTGAAAGCGTGACAGATCTAGCAAGAGTCCTGCAGGTGAACAGCCCCTAGACAATAAATGCAACTCATGTGCACGTCAGTAAGGGACATTTTTTGGCAACATGAGTCACACTTTTTAAACCCATAGGGTTTCAACTCTTTATACATAGTAAACCCTAGTCAAGGAAATTTTCACAGTACCAGAAAATAGCAGAACATTATCAACTAACAGCACACAACAAGTAACTGCAACTAGGCTGTAACAGGTAGCCCAACAGCAAAAAAGGAAGACCTATCTATCTATCTATATATATATATATATATATATATATATATATATATATATACACATAAATATATATATATATATATATATATATATATATATATATGCGGTGGTGGTGCTGCAGCAGCATTGTCGCCTCACAGTAAGACACTGTCCAGTTCGATTCTCAGCTAGAGCGTCTTCTGCATGGAGACACGCGTGAATGGGTGTACCTTCGTTGATGGTTGTGCATCAGGGCTGGCAACTCAGTACGTAAACATCAACTGCCAATCATTAGCGGATCGGAGTTCCGCTGTGGCGACCCTTAACCGGGAAAAGCCGAAAGACAAAACATAAATATATATATATATATATATATATATATTTTTTTTTTTTTTTTTTTTTTTTTTTAAGCGGGGAGAAGAAGAGAAGGGGGAGAGCCTATAACTTAAATGACGACTCCCCCGATGAGAGAGCCTCTAACTTAAATGGCAAACCCAGAAAAGGGAAGAACCCTCTAATTTAAATGGGCTCTAACGGGAAAGCAAGGCCTGAGGAGAAAAAACAACGTCCAAAAGCACCACAACAAGCAGAGAAAGGGGTTGATAGACTAATGAGAGATAGTACACACAGTAATGAATCAATGTAACTACAAAAAATGTGAAAAATAGCGATAAATAGAAAAAAGCACAAAGTACTTAGCCTGAGTCAGTAGTAACAATCTCGACTCTGCAAGTGGCAAACAACATCTGGGTAGCTGCTGTTAGGCATGTTAGGATAAGGGGTAGCCTCGAGCCAGTAAAAAGCTCTTGAGCTATAGTAAATTGGCTGAGTCAGAGCCGAGGACTGGCTCCGAACCCAACCAGCAAGAATGAAGGTGATATGTGACAACATAACATCAAAGCTTATGCTTCTGGGAAACAGTGTGCTTCATTTAATAACATATGCTACCTAAATTTTGTACAAGTATTTTTTTTGTTTAGATTGCAAGATAAGCACTTAGTTTTCAAAAAAACAAGCAGCATCACACACTTCATATCTCTAGTGATATCAAAATGTTTTTCATCAAAATCCTTAGACATTACTCTCAGCCATACCACAAAGCTCTTCCAGACTACAAATGTATTGTCAACATAACAAAAGTTACAGGTAGAGTTAATGCAGTACATTATCCCATTGGATTCACAAGAGGTACACTGCTACAGAGTATATTTAAGACATTTTATATATCAGCTTGCTTTGTTATCAGTTTATTTAGAAATACTACTTCTATGGCCTTTCTGGAGTGGTGCTCCAAATGCCATACTTTCCTGATGCCTAACAGGTATATAACTAGGAGAAAGTATGGTGCTGAGATTTTTTTTCCATTATAACAAACTTCTTCCAAAGGAGATGTACTTTGTAACAGCATCCTGTAGCAGAATTGAAGGATTTTTTATCTAAATGGAGCCAGAATTGGTTTTATTTTAGCTTTCTGTGACTTAGAACTGCTGCTGAAACACCCTTTTACTTTTGAATAAGGGTAATCCAGAAGGTCCAGAATAGTTTCTGCAGATTTTTATAAATATTTTCTCATGTCTCTAAAATTTTATTCTGTACTACAGTTTCTCTCAACTTTCAATATCTCAGTATGCAGTAACAATTTATTTTGTGTGTTTGAGAGATCTACTGCCATACAAAATGTATTCCTACTTAGTTTTAATACACCTCAGAACTAATAGTTCCTGCTGTCCAATAAATTCTACATCAAGAAATAAACTTTTTTCCCAATTACGGTGTGATAAACTCAAGTCAAAAACTATAACTGTGTATTCTTTCAAAACATGTTTATATCAACTAAGAGTTTAAACAATAAATCATATATGGAAGGATGAATAGAAAACAAAATTCTAATGAAGAATAGCCGTTAATATTTATTTACTTCTCTCAGACATTTCCCTGAACACATTTGCATATGAGGGGACAATAGATGTTGACATCATAGCAGACTTTGTCTGTACCAAATTTTCACCTTTGAAAATAAAATAAAATGAGTAATTCTGTACTGAAACTGCTACTTAAAAAAGTATACAATTGCTTGTCATCCACACTTATGTTGCATAGTTCCATGAATTTATGTTACATCAATTTTATCTCAAAAATATTTGATACACCAATTTGCCTTCAATAACATTTATGGCAAATGACCTATGCTCCTGTTATAACAGAGAAGAAAGTGAAAAATGTTCCTGTGTAACGTTGTTTGTTCTGATTTACTCATTTGATTATACATTGTGTTTACTAAACCAAAATAGCTTTATCTGCTTTTTGTAGGCTACAAAAATGAGAATATTGGGATCTGGTCATAAAACGTCTCCATGGCAGCCTGATTAATAAAAGCCATCTTCTCACCTCTGTCCCAACTCTTCAAGATTATGATATAGCATATCATACATTGTTTAGATTTGCATAACACCTACTGATACTATACTGTATTCATTACCTTCTTTGCCAGACTTCCTAAAAAATACATCTGCAGACAGTTATATTGTGTTTAGTCATACAAACAGTAATTCAGTCTGTTGTAACACTAGCTGTTTTCTTCAAACATTAGCGTAGGTTATGTGCCTTTTCTGAAGCTCTACTACCTGAAAGAAGATCTCAAAACCCAAAAGAGAATTTTAGTTTTGAGGCGAAAGTTATTTCTGGTCAGCTAACTTAGTACTTTTTAGATTACCAAAGTGGCAGCAAGTCCTCATCAGTGATTAAGACTTTTATGATCTCACTTGACTTATCTTCTTTTTATTTGATGTCAATTATAACTGGCTAAGAAAAAGACTCACAGAAACATAATTTGGACAACCTGGGTGAGCAGCAACCCTTCCAGAAAGAAGGTAGAAGTCACATTTACTTTTGCATCTTCTATGATTGCCACAGCAGTGAAGGGGACAACCCAGTCCAAACTCATCAGTCTAGACTATGGCCTGTGCCTGAATTTATGGGTTATTTCTCTATGTTTTCTTTATTCGTAGGGCCATCAGTAAGAATCAGAGGCCAGTCCCTCACTAAGAACAGGTTTTCCACATCATTCTTCTTCTGAATAGAATGGATAGTTTCCATCTCATCTTTGTCTTTGGTGAACACCAACAGCACATTCTGTTAATCAGTTTGTAGATAGGCATGCTTCAAGGGTTAATGCCCTTGTTGATGCAGGCATCCTATCTTATGCCTCTGAACAAGAAAGATGTCTTCTTACATATTCACATGTGGTATTCTCCAAGAATGAATCTTTACTTTGTTGTGAGTGTGAATATTTTCCACTGGAAATTGTTCTCAGCTAAGCTTTCATCACTGGCCATAGTATTAGAAAGATATTGTCAATTATGTCCAAAACTGTGACTGATAGACATATTCATTTACTCTGCAGCTTAAATAACTGGCTCCCAATTGATATATCATAGGACTACTAGTAGCATCTCTGCTCTATGTATCCCCACTGCTGCAGTCCAGAGCATTGTCTGTAATCTGAAGACATCTTCTTTGATCCAGTTTCAGGGAATTGTCTTCTTAAGTGCAGAACTGTCCAATATTTGATGTCAGTTATAACTGGCTAAGAAAATTACTAAAGATAAACATAATTTAGATAACCAGGTGTAGTACAAGTGCACTGTGCAGACTAAGGTCCTACTTTAGCTTTTTGGATTGATGGGTCTTCATGGTGCCATTTGTATGCTAGAAGATGATGATGGAGTTTGAGAAGTCAGTCAATATACAGCCTCAACATGCACATATGTTTTCTGTTTCTGTTAGATCCATATCAAAAGGACAAGAAATGGTGGACAGTTCTCAACAACCTCAAAGTGAGCTATTACTCCTTTTACTAACACCATTGCAGTTCCTAATAATAAATGGTTCACTGTAAGGGGGTACTGAGCTCCACATCAGCAAGCTAGAGCTATGGACAATCCTCCTTGCCTGTGAAGTCCTGGAGTAGCAAGTGTATCCATGATTCTTTCTAGTGTATTTAAAGACCAATTCATGATGTGATGACTATACAAGTATCACCGTATGAGCTGTTAGTCTCTGAAGAGAAGGACTGCACATCTAGAAATGAGTCAAAGACAATTAGATCAATTTGTCATCATTTCACATGCATGTGTGAATGTGCTGCACTTTATCTGTTCTATTCCTCCAGACCTCTATTGATGATGTCTAGTCAGGATCAAAGTCTTGATGAATCCTCCTCCCTCCACCATCTTACTCATGTGTGCTTATCCTTCTCCTCTCCCTGTCCCTGCTCCTTATCCTAACCTGGAACCATACCTTCAAAAATACCCTTTCCCTAGCAGTATCACTGAACAAAACAGGCACAGACATTAAACACATAAAAGCAGACATGTGCACAACTAAATCTATACCCTTGCATAGCCCTTACATTAACCATAACCTGAAACACTCACATAGACACAGCTAAAATCCATCCACTTACTTAGCTTTTATTTTAACTGTAACCTCAAAATACTCATATACACACACACATGCACGTGCACACACACACACACACACACACACACACACACACACACACACACACACACACACACACACACACACACACATCTATTCCCTTACATAGCCATTATGCTAACCCGACAAATACCCACACACTCACATCCCTAAAACAAACTTACCTCTTCCAGCAAAAGACAAATTCAGCAACATGACTGCTCAGTAAAAGCAATACACAGTTTATTTGGTTGAGTAAATGAGCACTCTGCCAAGTGAACTGCTCCCACATAAATGTGTGTGCATATATATATATATATATATATATATATATATATATATATATATATATAGATACATAGACATATTTTTATATATATATATATATGTCTTTCAGCTTATCTATCACTTTATCTAATCATAAGTGATTGAATAAAAGTTATCTATTCACATTTTATCGAATGACATTTTTCAATACATTTTTCCTGTTACAACTTTGATATTTAGAAAAGCGTGTAATTTTTTATCAAACCATATGAGTTTTCTTAAAGATTTAGAAGTAATATTGCCGTTTTCTTTATTACAATGTGTTGGACTATGTGAGTTGGTTGTGCATAACCACTGGGTGTGTGGGAAGCAGGTGGGCTTGCCCCTGCATTTTTTTGTAGTTTTGCTGGTTTAGATTAAATGAGTAAAGCTTTAGATGAAGAGATATGCACCTATATATATATATATATATATATATATATATATATATATATATATATATATATATATATATATATATATATATATATGGGTTTGTGAGGGTGTTTATACACAATTATTCTTTTTTTTTGTTTGTATTACTCAAATTTTGTTTTCAATAATACTTTGTGCAATTTCAAAAAAATAAATTTGATAATCTCTTGTCATGGGATCACTGCTTACTGAATACTCCCCAGTAACTATGCCTGCTACATTAGTAATTATAGGATAAGCTTTGTGTTAGTAAAGCATTTTGAAATTGCAGATGCAGCTCAACTTCTGCACACAGTGTGTTTGAGGTTACACGTCATAAACTTTGTAGGTTCAAGTCCCCTAGGGATTGGGTATTGAAATATCTTTGTTACTGCTCCATAGGTATAGAGCAGAGTATTTAACCTTGATCTTTTATTGATTGTTGAATGCTCATGTTGATGACGTTGTAAAACAATGAAGAAACAGCATCAAAAAAATGGCTGCAAGCCTTACAGCAGCACCTTAGAGCATAAGCAACACCAGAGCTGATACAGATTACAAGGGCAACGCATTGACAGCTCCTCATAAACTTAGAACTGCACTACATTACCTGACTCCTACATTACATACCTTGATCCCATCTACTGATGTAATAGTTTGCTGCTATTATACCGTACAGGCCATTCGATAATATAGTTGCATATTATTCATTTATTTAGTGTTGGATATGTTTCCATGTTTTACCTGCACAATGTCAAGTTCTGCCTGCACTCTGCCAATTTACTTATTTAATGTTATGTTTCTTGCACTTGCACAGTCCCATATTTGGACTGGTGTTAGGCCATATTTTTCACAAATCACCTATAGAAAGGATAGTCAGGTCACTGTGATTGAAAATATTTTTTTGGTAAATGCATACATGGAAAAAGTGTTCTGTTTTAAAAAATGAAAATGTGTAGAGCATCCAAGCCTTGTTTTGGACATGTGTTTAGACAAGATGGCGTGCATTTGTCTAGATCAGGGAAGGGAATTTTTGCAGAAGATATTTTGCAATATTTGACAAACACAAAGCAGGATTTTTGCCATGTCGAAAATTTAACAGCCCACAGATAGCAACATTTGATTCCTCTCTGACAGTTGTTAATGCTAGGGGCATTAATAATAAAGTTTTTTTTTTGGAAAATTTGCTACGTTCCCACAAGATTGATGTTGTATTGTCTGTGAAACATGGTTAAAGAACAATGACTGGAAACTGGTTTTGTCAGGGTATAAATGTTTTTGCTGTAACAAACATTATAATAAAAAAATCAGGTGGAGGTTTTATGATAGGGATTAAATATAGCTATAAGACCTATGATTATTACATGTTCAATGATAACACCAACACTATAGACTATGTAACTGTGACAATAAAGACAACCCTGGAACATATAACAATTGCTGGAGTGTATCGATTGCAAAAGTCAAGTGGAGATGACCTAGAGGAATTCATACATTTCTAGCATGAAACACAGGAGGGAAGAATAATATTAGCTGGGGATTTAAATTTACCAGAAACAGACTGGAATAATGTTGATTCTACAACATTAGTAAGGAAATTATTCACAGCATATATTCAGGAACAGCAATTGCTTCAGATTGTATAAAAAACTACCAGAGGACATAACATACTAGATATTGTTTGTGTTCCCAAAGAAATTATTGTAACTTCAAATGAAGTTTTACCACCATTGATGTGCAGTGATCATGGGGTTATAAAAATTAATTTGTTGCTAGATAATTCTGCCAAATTGAAATCTAGGCCAATGCACAGAAGGTTAATTACAAATTGTATGGAGGCAGGGGAGTCACTATTTGGAACTGACTGGAGTGGGGTGCTCAGTTGAGAAACTGCAGCTGGAGTGTGGCAGGTTTTGAAGGAGAGGTTGTCTGAGTGCAGGAAATCATCAAAATGTTTCACATTGGGATCTAGGCATGCGGCGTCAGGTGGATATATTTCCATAGGAATGGGATGTCTGATTAGGGTGAGAGACAGAGGGTATAGGAAGTGGAGGACCGTCGAGCTACAACTTTGAAAGCTGAAGTGGACAAGCTGGACGCACAGAATGGACATGGTGTGGGACAGGATCAAGGGAAATTTGAAGAACGTTTGTGTAGAGATATTGAGCATAATAGGAAACCTTTTTGTAGATGCATAGGATGTGGAGGGAGTAGAGACACACAGGCTGATAAACTGTGTGCATACTCTGAGATTTGGTCTCAGACACAACAGATTATAAATGTATTTACAGAAAGTTATACAGGACGATTTGGCACCTCAAGAGGGGTGGTGGGTTGTCCTAGTGACATCCAGGTGACCCCAGATGTTGGAATCAAATTGGATTGTATTGAAAGAGAACTGTGCAAGCTGGATCCAGGCAAGGCACAGGGAGGAGACGGAGTTGGTGGCAGTCACCTGGGGGCACTTCAGAAGGAACTTGCAATACCATTCTGTCTGTTGTTCACTGGGTCATATAAATGTAGGGAGATTCTTCAAGATTGGATCCATGCACTTATTGGACCTGATTTTAAGGGAGGGGGGAGTGGGACAGACCCAGAGTCGTGTAGAACTTTAAGTCTACTTTCATGTTGTGGAAAAATAGTGGAGAGGGTAATATTGGATAAGTTATTGTCAGAAATGAATGGGTTGGGACTTGTAGCCATGTATTGGCATGCATGTGTTGAAAATGGATCTATTGCTACCTGTGGCATGGTGTTCTATGGCAATGTGGTGACAGCTGTGAATGAGGGGTTATGCTGTGATGTGATTTGTATAGATCTGGCTTCGGCATTTGACAGGGTCATGCACATGACACTGATCAATAAATTGGTACAGCTGGGTATTGATGTGCTATTGGTAAGATGGATGACTGCATGGCTTGAAAATAAGACATGGCAGGTGTTATACAGTGATTGGACAGGCGAAATCCTTAGCTGCAGTCAGGGTGTCCCACAGGGCTCTGTCCTATGCCCTTGCTTGTTTGGATTGTATCTTTCAGATGTACCTTTTTTATCTGGGGTGTTCTACAGTCTATATGCAGACAACCTGAAATTGGGTAGACTGATTGCATGTGTTATGGATGAGGCATGTCTGCAGGTCACAGGAGAGTAATGTGCTGATGAATGCATTGAAGACTAAGCATATGAGATTTGGTAGGCATAAATTGAATGGTGAATATTTAGTACAGCACACAGTGGTTGAAACTGTGGACACTTTGGGGACTTGGGTGTGTGGGAGGATTCAGCTATGTTTTTTTCTAATCATATCAACCAATAGATTAATGATAGTTATGGAAATATGGATTCTATAAGGGGATTGTAGAGAATGTGAAATTGGGAATGGTGAAGTTATTGTTTGTTGGTTGCATTGGACCCAAATTTGAGTATGTAGTGGCAATATGTAAACTGGAAAGAGTACAATGGAAATATACCAAGGGTATCCATGGATGTGAAAGTGTAGGTTATTTTGAAGGACTGAAATATCTGAACTTGTACAATGTCTCTTGCAGATATCTAAGAGGAAATCTTGTTCAGGTATGTGGGGCATTTGGTGACAACAACCTCTGGAAATGTTTGGGGTTAACAAACAGTACTGGAGACTTATCAGACAGCCTATGTGGGAGATTCTGTAGGAATGAGAGGTGTACTAACTGGTTCTCTGAAAGAGTGGCTGATGCATGGAATGGACTACCGGGTTGCATTGGAGCAGGTACTGGGCTGGATGTTTTGGGAGCAGCTTGGATACTTGTTATGGGAATGAGTGTTTTGGTATGTTGGCAAGCTAGATGGCCATTGATGCCCGTGCTTGAAATATCTGTATGTATGTATGTAATCATGGCTTTGATTACTCCAGATGACTATGGCTACCCAGGTTGCTGATGATGCCATTGGAGCAACAACTCTTGATGTTGTTTTTGCATTTTTTAAGGAGTCATCAACCTGAACTTTCAATGGATTCTGTGTGATGTGACTTGGGTTGAAATTACCTCCTTTGATTGAAACATAGGTTTCCCATTAGTACAGCTGAATGAGTGTTTCATAATCTTTGCATTACAAGTGGCAGGATCTTTTTTTCAGAGCTCATGGGTCAACAGTTCAATCCTGACTTCAGAAAAACATTTTATATTCTGCAGTTAGTGCAGAGCATGAAGTCTATGAGCTGTTAAAAATTTGCTTACTGTAGCCCTCTGACTCTATCAAACTCCACTCGCCTGTGACCAGGTCACTTATCTAAACAGTGCTCAAGACAAAATGGGAAAGTGGGTTAGGTTACTTAATGGGCTTACTGACTGTGTGCCTAGCAACTATTTATGAACATAATGCAGAAATCAGAAATCTAAAACCAACATTTTGTATTCAGTTCAGTTCATTTGTGGAAATAATTTAGATATCCAAGAAATAACCATGGAAACATGATAAAGCACATCTAATTTGTTTGACACTGGATTGCTGGGAATATAGGATCATAGCATCATAGGAGGTTACTATGATAATCACCCCAGGACCCTTACAAGCCTAGTCAAGTTCCACCGTTCTTCCAAGGGTGTCTGGTTCAAGCAGACAGTAAAATCAGCACCTTTTGCTCCTGTTCAAGAGTGATACTGGTTGAACTCCTGAGGTGAATTTCTAATTACCCATACAGTTATCCAAATTACACTTAAATAGGGCCAACAAGGGACTTTGTTTAACATGAATATGATGTTTGTTCCAAAGGTTGGGCAACCTCTATGAGAAAAATCCATATCTCCAGCAAGTTCTGTTGATGTCACATACCAGGTTAAGGTCCTTTGAGTGAGTAACCCATGTGCTATTTGACTTATGAATGTGCAGCATTTCCATTAAAGCTGGGTCAGAGATTGCTCTATATACAAGAAACAGATCACATCTGAGCAGTCTGTATGGCACAGAGTAAAGTGACAATGATTTCAGTTTATCCACTTAAGACAGCTATTGAAGACCCTGAATTTTCTTTGTAAGGAACCTTTGTGTTCTCTCCAATTGCTATAGGTTTTTGGAAAGGAACACACCGAAGGGACTATTGAACTCTATTATTGGTCTGATGAGGGAAGAGTACAGGGGGTTTATAACCTTTTTTTCGGGAGGCAATGCTCTTACTTATGAGATGAGCAATATAAAATGCCCTTCTTACCACTGAAGAGACATGGTGATTGAAGTTAAAGTTGCTGTCGATCTGTGTGCCTAGATCTCTCACCACTGATTGTGTGCTTAGCGTATTGCTATTGATGTGGTAGTTTGCAGGAACAGCACTCTTGCCAGAGGGGATGATGATGATAATAATGCATTTTTTGGCCTTAAGTTTAAGCCCATGACTCTTACAAATCAACAACAAGCTTTCTTCTCAAATTGACATTAAAAATGGAGCTATACATGGTTGTCCAATGTCACCCTACCTATTTAACCTCTATGTTGAACCTCTTTTTCTGTTAATCACTCAAAAAACCTTTTATCATATTCCCACCCCCTTTAATACTAAAATTCCATTCTTAGCCTTTGCTGATTACCTTAACCTCTATTACTCCCTCCCCAATTCTGACCTTCCAAACATATTAGGCTCAATAGATAAATACTCAGAATTCTCCAACTATAAAGAAAACTTAGAGAAATCAATAATTTTTCCCCTCAACCCTTTTTGCCGACTACCTAGCTGCCCCCACCCCCCATTTCTCAAATCAAAATTAATGATTCTCTACAGTATCTCGGTATTTCCTTTCACCAAGATTTCAGCCAAAACTATTCAAATAATATCTCCAAATTATGATCTAACATCCAACAAGATTTGAAATTTTGGGCAAAATTACATCTCCCACTTCTCGTCAAAGCTGCTATAATCAAAATGAACATTCTACCTCATCTGCTTTATATTTTCAATGCATCTAACACAATAATTCACAACAATTTTTTTTAAACTCTCCACACATCTTTCTCCAAATTCCTATGGTCCCCCAAATCAAAAAGGATTAGCTACAATAGACTAACTGTCCCAAAAGACAAGGGTGGTTTAAGTCTACCTGACTTCAAACTTTATTACGATATTATTAATGGTAACAAGATAGTAGCAATACCTGATTATGTTCCCAATTCATCTACCTGTACTACTACATGGGTAAAATTATACTACAACTATATCAAAACATTCAGCTTTAACCCCCAAACTCTCCCCTTTCTGAATGCAGAAAATCTGAAAAACTTCAAATTACTATCAACCATTAAGCATAAAATAACTATTCTTCAGAAGATGTTTTAATCTTTAAAACTATCCATTGCTTTTAATACCCTGCAACCATTCCACCTCAACCTCGACCTTAGATTGAACAACAAAATGATCAAGCTGGATAAATACCCCCTTATCAGAGAGTTAACTATAGCAGATCTCTTTCCTCTCAGAAATAATTAATTATCCGAAATAAAACTACACATGTCTCTACCCAAAAGTTATAAAACCAGCTTGAGACAAATCCTTGAACTCTGCCGTAATACCTTGGAAGATACCTCTCTAACTCTAAATGATATTAAAGCCTGCAAATCCATATGGAACCTCCTCTTACTTAAGAAGAAAATGATTTCTATTTCATACAAATGTATTATTTCTATCTGAACCCAAAATGATCAAATATTTTCAAACAACTGGAAAGACCAAGCTCTCTCCATTACCTCTAACTAAATCTCCCAAGCTATTCAACTCTCCTTGATACTTAATCCCCTTAAAAACTTAACTATACCCAACTTATGATCTTAAACAAATGCATACTTCACCCCTGCCATACTTTCTAAATTCTACCCCTCCTCCTCTCCCCTCTGTCCCCATTGTATCAAGCACAGCGCTGACCTGCTCTATATTTTTTGGAGCTGCAAATGCTCTTATAGACTCTGGTGTTCACTTAGGGTGCAACTGGAAAAAAAGGATATGAAAAAAGGACTTTGCCCTGGAAATTTGCAATGTTACATATCCTCTCTACAGGATTATCCAAACATCAGACTCGTATTTTAATAATGATATTTCCCTTATCAAACTTTATATCATCCTTAACTGGAAGGATATATCTCTACTCACTTGAGATGGATTTAAACAGCTTGCTACCAAACACTTACTTGTCCACAAATATGTGAAATACACCCCCAAGATTTAGTACACACTTTACTGAATATTGAGATACTTTAGTTGATATCCTTCTAGCTTAATCTCTGTTAACTTATCTATTTTGTTGGACATAACAAGTACCTGTAAATAGTTATTTGTTGTATGTAAGTCTATATTACTTTCATTGTTTTGTTAGTACATTGTCTCTTATCATTTTGTATTGCATTATCAAAAATTGTTAATAAAACATTTTTAAATTAAAAAAAAAGGTTAAGACCATGACTTTGGCACCAGTCATTAGTCTGCATAAGACCTTCTTGCAGGATGTTGCCATTGCTAAGGGCTTCAATGACCAATGTAGTCATCAGCAAACTTTATCAGCCACTGTCCTTTAGTTTTAGCCTGGACTTCTGAGAAGTAGATTCTGAACAGTAGGGGTCCCAAAACCAATCCCCGTGGTACACCACTAGTTATGGGTCTGCTGGAGGAGGTGGAGTCCCCTATATTGATCAGATAAGTTCTATCAATGAGCCAGTTTGCAACCCATCTGACAATATATGCATTGAAACCCAGCTGGGTGAGTTTATCAATGATGCCAGAGTGGTGGGATTATGTTAAAGGCATTAGCTAAGTTTAGGAAGGTCGTATGCACAGATTTGAGTTTGTCTAGGGCTTTGGTGACTGTTTTGAAGAAGTCCACCAAGTTTAATAGGCATGATCTCCCCTTGACAAAGCCAAACTGGGTGGAATCAAGCGTTAGTTCCTATATCCTATTTAATAATATCCATGATGATTCATTCCATGGCTTTGCAGATAAGGCTGGTTAGGCTAATGGATCTATAGTTCCCCAGGGTCCATGGATGCACCCCCTTTGTGCAAAGGTATGACGGTAGCTGTTTTCCATTCCACTGGGATGAAGCCATTGCTTAGATATTGAAAAGAGTGCACAATGGTGATCCTAGATCCTGTTTTAACCCATGTACAACACAGCCCATGATGTCATCTGGTTCTATAGAGGCTGTTTTTTTGGCTTTGGAGAGGGCATTTTAGACCTGCTACTCAGAGATACTAGGTGGGTGATAGATGTTAGGGATGATTTGAGGTATATGTGGTGGGGACAAGGGATTGAAGTTGTCACTGAACCTGACAGCCAACAGGTTTGCTATATCCACAGGTTCTGTATATTGTCAAAAGAAAAAACTTCAAAGACCAATACACGTAAGGTTCAGTTAAGGCACTTTAATTTACTTGCAGCAAGGAGACAAAAACATGCAAATACAAGGATTTGTCTAACTAATAACAGGAAGTAAGTTCATTCTTATACTGTTTTACAAGGCATGGCCTTCTAAGCTGAGGTAATCAAACACAACTTTAAGCATTGTACTACAGCAGGTGTTACTTCAGATTTTCTGCTGACATGACTAGATTTGTGAGAAACTTTTTAGAAAAACAACCTGGCCTTGGTGACCAGTATTTTGCTTACAAGTGTCTATTGTACACTATTACTTTTCAAGGTACTTTTCTAATACAGATACAAGCAAATGCTGACTGCAGTTCATATTTTCAAGCAGGCTTTGTACTAATTATCTGTTACTTCTACAGCTGTGTATGTTCTCATGGCACAGCGGAACGTCTTGTCTGAGTTTCATATAAGCAGTATTGTTCTATTCATTATTTTCCTAACGCAAGCAGAAATCATCTGCTTCTCAGTAAATTTCCAAGGCACAAGCAAGATTTAGCTGACAATACAAGGTCAAAAATCAACTGCAGTTTGTACAGATTTATGCAGTATGAAATAGAATAAATGTGTTAACTCTTTTAGGCTCTGAATGCACTAAGCATATTACTAATACACACATTAATACATATTTTTCTAACAATATGTAATACCATTAACTACAAGTTCAGCACAAATCTGGCCTTACCTTTGAGGTTACAGATGTAACTAAAGAATGCCTTGTGGATATCCTTAGGTAGGGAAGCTAATTTGGATTCATAGTTAGCTTTGGAGGGCTTCACAAGGATTCTTATTTACTTTTTAAGTTGAGGAGGGAGTTTTTCTAGTTTTGAGACTGTTCCTTCCTACTCTTATACAGCAATTTCAGTCTCCTATCGTATAGCCTATTAATGGCAGTTGTCTGTCAAAGTTGGAGATTCCACTTCTACCAGTTACCAGTGGCATACCACAAGGATCTGTGCTGAGCCCTCTACTGTCTGGAATTTATTTCTCAGAAGTCCAGGAGAAAGTAGATGGCCTGTGGTTTACTACGTTTGCTGATGATTGCAAACTGGGTGCAATTATTATGTCCCCAGATGATGTTAACATATTACAAATGAGGTTAACACAGACAAATGATTGGTACCAAAGCCATGGACTAAACTAAATATAAAAAAGTGCATTATCTTCCCCTTTGGCAAAGAGGAAGTCCCTGCAAATTCCAATATTGACAGCATGCCTCTAAGCTCAAACCAAGTCTTGTGAGATTTGGGAACACAGGTTGATAGCAATTAAACTTCCATCATCATGTGTCCGCAGTGGTAAGGAAAGCCTTCTACATTGATCATCTCATAAGTAAGGGCATTGCATCCAAGACTAAGAATGTTATGACTTTTCTGTACTTACTTTACCTTTATCAGGCCACTAATAGAGTACCTCACCATACACCTGCAGCAGCTGGAGAGACCACAGAACTTTCTCACCAAAAAAATGCATGCCCTCCAAAACATGATCTACATGGAAAGACTGAAAGCCCTGTCATGTTACTTTATATCCTACAGGGTGCTGAGAGGTGACTTGTGTCTGACCTACAGATCAGTCTCTGACCCTGCCCTAATGGAAATACTGTGCATCCACAAAACAAATGGGACAAGAGTCACTTGCTCCAGGGATCTCAACTGTGCCTTTAACAGAGCATGCTGGATAGATAAATATATCTCCCAGAGAGTGTCACTCTTCTGGAATATACTCCCAGTTCATTTGAAGCAGAGCTCCTCAATGCCCCTGTTCAAGTGTAACCTAGACAATTGGATGGGAGACCATAATGTCCCTCAGGACAGGGGCAGTTCATAGGTTAGTACTAAGCTAACTGCCCTTGTGAGCCATTTTAAGCCTAACCAATTATCCCTTGTAAGACTCAAACCCCACACCTTGTGTTTGTAAGGCAAACATCTTAACCATTAGGCCACCCTGCCAACCGATTTGTTGGTGCTGATAATAGACTTACGCAGTGAATAATGACCATCTAACCAAGGTCAATTAGGGAACATGGGTATAACATGGCTAGGCTTATAAAGGCCCTAGGGCCATTAGTCTAGTAACCTCCTATGAAGTTATGAAAGAAAAATACAACAAAATACCAAATACATAACAGAAAATCTTGACATGAGAAAGTGAAATATAGCCTTCCCTCCTAATTCAAAGTGAAGCATAACTAGGAACTTAACATTTTGAATTACTGGATTCTTCGGCTGCTGTGTTTGCTAAATAAACATGTATGACACACATGCAGAAGCTAAAATGTACACATGCGCATATGTGTGGATGTTACGCTATATGAGTATTTTGAATCACAATATTATGTAACTGACGGTGCAGTGGCACTTCACTGAAAATTCATTTGGTTGAAACTCATTTGGTTGAAAGTTATATATGGCCTTTTCCGCACTGTAGTGCAAAACTGGAGTTAGAATATTAAGTAAGGGGCGGTGTGGGGGGAACAGCCCCCTACATTGGGTGGTGTGAGGGGCATAGCCTCCCACATAGTTTGAGTTTATATTCTAATGTGGAAAGAGTTGTTCATTGCACTTGTCAATATACATGTGTATTGTTTAATAGATTTAAAATAGGTGGGGGGGGCTATGCCCCCCAACCCCCTTACTTTATATTTTAACTCCAGAATCACACTACACTGGGGAAAATGCCATATATAACTTTCAACAAAATGAGTTTCGACCAAATGAGTTTTCAGTGGTGAGCTTTTGTCAAGTGTGCTTGGTCAAGTGAATTTCAACCAAATGTGTTTTTGACCAAAGTAGACCCCTTTAAACACTTTTATTTAAGTTGTTCACATCTACTGTTTCACTTCTGCTGTGCTAGTTATGTGGATTGCCTTTTCTCTTTCAAGTCTTGCAACACTTGAAAGGCAGACATTTCCCTGTGCTTTTGTTACAGTGTAACTGAGTCACTGAACGGATTCCATGGTGTTTACAGTAACAATTAAGTACTATAAATGAGGGAACATATTTTAACTGAACATTGAAAGCAAAAAGTTATTTTTCATGTCCATTTGAAAAGATTTTACTCACAACCAATGTAGTGGCATATTAAGACAGAACCGTGATTTTGATCTAGGCAACTCAAATTCTATAATTAGCGTAGGCACCTGAGTTGTAGGGATAGACATGCCTGTCATGGAGGGCAAGAGAGCTCGCTAGCTAAGGATGATCATTCATTTAACACCAGTTGATGCTAAGACTCAGAGAGATTGTCAAGCTGATTGAATGGGTTGGTCAAGAAAGCATGTTATCGCAAAGGATGTTCACATCCACAAAGAAAATGCTAAATTACCCATGCAACCACAAGATATGATGTCACCACATGAGGGATAGGGCTTAAGAAAAGCTCTGATGCTTTATCAGCTTCTTCTCCACTCCTTACTCTTACCCACTCTGAAGTCTACCAGTGATAGCCTCAGTCAGGGGGAAACACCAGGGGGAAGCTACTCTTTTCAGTCTTGCAGTCTTGTTCCATCCAATCAAAGTGATACCAAATAGAATTTTGGAGCCATGAGAAAGGAATCAGGCAGCTGATGGTCAGATGAAATGCACAGGGTGCATGAAAAAAAATCATGTTTAAATGTTCTTTGACTGTGATCTGAAAGCAATTTCTCACCAACACGTTAACTGACAGGAATGCAGCACATCATAAACAGAATTCTAGCTGGTACTGACCAGTTAAAACTGTTCTAAAGATTAAAATTATACCCAGAAGAAATAAACATAACTGTATTTTAAAGTTCTTGTATGCATGTTCAAAGGCTGTCATTTAAATTCATAGCCTGGAATAGATTGGCATTATCCTCATGCATGGAATGCATTTTAATGTGTAAAAGAAATCTATCTGTGGGATTCAATAAAGTCTACATGGTGGTTTTCCACCATGTGCACATTGCAGTGTGATGCACAGATGGGAGTGTTAACTTTTACATTCTGTAAACACCATGTAGAGGTGCACACCCCTGCACAAACAAGGTAATTGCCCTGGCATGTTGAGTACCACATAAGCAGCTTAATTGCATGCTAACCAACCAAGGCAACAATTGGAACTATTCAACAAGCTATAAAGGAACAGTGTTGACTCAGTGCTGGTGTTACCCATAAATTCCAAAACTTTTGGAATACATCCACCAAAAGCAGTCTGCTTGGACACAATAAAAAGTAAAATGTGTGAGATTTGTACAGAACTGACATTAACATGTGACAGTAGGCTGGATGCAACAAAAGAAGAGTTATAATACAACATAAATCCTTTTCTGTACAATAACTCAAATGCAGCTTTGCTCACCCACTCCAAATGAACAATACATTTGTAAGTAATGTAGACAGGTAAAAGTGCATGTTAACCAAAATAAATATAAAAAAAATTAAACTAAGTATTCATTGTTACATGTCAGCATATGCAACATGTAGCTGATGAAATGCAGGCATATCATCTAAAAATCAATGCTCCTTTGTGCAGATATATCCCAAAGTAATATCCTCTCTTCTGTGTTTAGCACATAAACAATTCAGCTCCTCTTCAGTTTCCCTAGATACACAGTTGCCTTCTGATGTAGATTTAGGGCTGTCAGCATTGTGACGATGCAAATGTAGTATGAACTCATTAGAATTGCTGAATCCCAAAAAATTGGATCTGTGTAGAGATGTAAACATAGTGCAGGCACTCCCTCAGTGTTTGTGTTTAATGGATGGGAACTGTGAATGCTTACATCAGGTGGGTGTGTCAGGTTAGACTTACAAAGTGTTACATGTACATCTGTCAAGGTTGGAAAAGCAAGTAAGCAGTGCACAGTTCACAGTGTCTGTTTCGTTAACATCCAACCTCCTCTTCATTTGTGTGAAAATGTTCTTTATTATTATTTTATTATTTTTTTACCATTGCTTGAATGATGTGATGTTTAGTGCAATTACGGGCAAAGGAGGAATGAGTGGAAGGTTTGGTTATGCCTATCTTGTTTGTGTGGCATTGCATGACAGGCAAAAAGGGAGACCATAAGAATGACTAGTACATAAGGGAATGTCATGTCGCAGCATTACTAAAGTATGATAGTTAATACTGAGTCTGTGAAATACAGCTGCTACTTAACTGACTCTGTGGCAGCATGTGTTAATGCAGTGATATGTTCCATTTTGAGGCCAGATGGTACTAGGTTTGAATATAGCTGTATCTAATACTTTTAACTACTATTGCTTTACTGTTGGTGTGTGTGCGTGTGCAATGTGCACCATTGTGCAATAATGTATTAAGGAAAATAAATGGGGAAGATAGAACAGTGGTGAAATGGGAATGCTAAAGTCTGGCAGTTAGGATTGAATCTCTGGAATACACCTGCTACTTAACTGACTCTGTGGTAGCAGGTGTTAGTGCAGTGATATGTTTCTTTTTGAGACCAGATGGTACGGGATTTGAATACAGTTGTATCTAATACTTTTAACTACTTTTGCTTTACTATTGATGTGAGTTGGTGCAAGATGTGCATCATTGCACAATAATGCATTAAAGAAAAAAAATGGGGAAGACAGGAAGGGCAAGCTAGGGGAAGAAGAAGAAATGCAAAGCAATACAGGAATGTGCATGAGGGAGGTAGGTAAGAATCATAACTATCCATTTTTTCAACAGTAAAAACTGATAATAAATGCAGAATATTAGCTGAATTTGGACCGTTACCTCCAGAGCGAGGGGAGACCACAACAAAGTCATGCAGTGTAGCCAGTTAGATGGAATCACATGTGTCAAGAAGACACATTTGCAAAATGGAAAGCTATGTATGGGATGATTTTTTTTTTGGTGGGATAGGTGCCCTTTTTTTTCAGAGAGAGAGAGAGAGAGAGAGAGCAATGTTGGAGAGGGGACTTTGGTATGTCTGGCTCTAGTAAGTTGGGTAGGTGAGAAAGCAATTGCAGACAGACAAGACAAGGAAGACTAGACACAGGGAACGTGATGGACACAACAGGTCAGTGGACACTATGGATGTGGAGAGGGTGGGTACATCCAGCACCCATGGACATCAAGCTGATTGACAGTGAGAACTGAATCCTCACCTGCAGGACTGTCATCACTGTCATCTCAGTCTGATAATGGCTGGAGTGCTCCATGTCTCATTCTCCTCCTCCTGCTCCTAAGTAAAATGAAGGAGAACAGCCCCTCCAGCACAACTCGACACACCATCACTGACAGTTCAGCGCAGGTAATAAACTCATCAGCCTTACCACTGCTTCCAGATGAAATTGCTGGCCAATCCTTTGGGGCAGAACTACCTGAGGGGGCAGGTAGTACAGGGGCAGCAGAGGTGGCGCTGCCAGGTTGGCTCCCAGATGTGCTGTGCAATGGTGTCAGGGCAGGTGGAAACTCTGGTGCAGGCCTACGCTGCTGTGCTATGGAGCATTTTGTGATGTGGTACACATAGATGACATAGACACACTTTTATGACACATAATAGAAAAGAGAGAAAAAAAGAGATAAGATTAGTACCTTCATATGTAACACACAATGCATTAATACAATTATTTGACCCTATTATTGTAACCTTTACTCTTAAGACTACCACCCCTTAACAGATAAATTATTACTTTTAAGGCTACCATCTCCTAACAGATGCACACTATACAACAGATTGCAGCAAATACTCCTTTACATGTGAATATATTGTACCCATGCATGTTCCAGTTATCCAGATTACAGTTTACAGTAGGGCATGTGTGCCAGTGGTATAGAGCTTTTACTTTAAACCTTTAAATAACACAAAATTGAATAATTAACAGCTATTGTAGAGTTGGGAAGTGTGGTATTTGAAACCAACTCTTCTGTCTAAAGTCTAATATTGTACTCTTGGTTTGTGTTACAGACTAATGCATGTATATCTGCTTTTACAGTTGGAATAATCATGTACAATTTGATACGATTGTATAAAATACCAAACAAGTGCTCTTTCTTTGTGCTACAGACTAATGCATGCATAACTGCTTTTACAGTTGAGATATGCATGCTCAATATGATCCAGCTTTATAAAATTCAAAAAAGCTATATTTAACTGTTAATGCTACAATAAAACTATTCTTCTGCTGCATACATACCACATGTCTCTCTCATCATCACCAATCTAGTTGTTACCTCTATTTAGATGGAGTTCTTGTTTGGCTTGTTTGCTGTACTGTACATAAACATTGCTGACCTCTGTCTGTATTTTATTTTGAATTGAAGTCTTTGTATTACATTTGTTTTGTTTTAAGGTTTCTGTTCTGTTAGAGTTTTAAGAGGTCTTAGCTAGGGTCACTTAGAAAAGTTATCAAAAATTTATTTTGCAAACAGTGAATAACATCAGCTACTTACTGCAAGTATCTGAAAAATAGCATTCTTCATTTAGCAAGAAATATTTGGGGGCATCTTTATTTAGCTGGAGTCCTTGTTTGGCTTCTTGCTGTACTCTGCCTGAATATTGTTGATCTCTGCATTTGTTTTGTTTTGTTTTAAGTTTTCTGTTTTGTTGGAATTTTAAGAGATCTTGGCTAGGGTCAATTAAAACAGTTAGCAACTAATTCCTTTGCAAACAGCAAATAACATCAGCTAATTAGTGGGAGGAGCTGAGAAATAGCATTCTTCATTTACCTAGAAATATTTGGTGACATCTCTAACTGTAGTGCTTGTTTGGTTTCTTGCTATACTCTGCCTGAACATTGTTGATCTCTGTCTGCATTTATTTTGAATTGAAGTGTTTCACTTAAGGTTTGGTTACGTCTATTTTTTATCTTTTTTTTCTTGTATTACATTTGTTTTATTTTAAGTTTTCTATCATGTTGGAGTTTTAACAGGTCTTGGCTAGGATCAGTTAGAAAAGTTAGCAAATAATTCCTTTGCAAACAGTGAATAACAGCTAATTAGCAGGAGGAGCTTGAGAAACAGCATTCCTCATTTCACTAGAAATATTTGGAGACATCTCTAGCTAGACTGCTTGGTTTTCTTGCTTGCTGTACTCTGCCTGAATATTGCTGATCTCTGTCTGCATTTTGTTTTTCCCACCTTCCCAACTGTTGTTGTATTCTGAAATGTGGTGTCTTTTGAGTTGCCCGCCCCTACTGTAAATCTAATTTTGGACACTCCTCCTAGTTCCATCTCATCAGCTCATTCTACTCAGTATGGCGAGATCACTTGGGAAGGCCCAACCCCTTAGTTTTCTTAACTTTGAGTTATCTTTTGCTTCCTCCCTTCCCACTTAACTTAAAATGCACTTTATCCAGCTGCATTTACTGTATTTGTGTTTCTTCCTACTTTACTACTTCATTTTGCGTTTGCTGCTTGTTCTTAAAAAAGTGTTCAATTGCATTTATTCTGATGCATTTTTTACTGCTTGTTAGTAGCCTGATTAAATTGTAACTGTTATTCTAAGCCACTTAATTTTGGTTTAAGGGCCTGGACTCCAGGTCAGTTGTTTCTACATTAAAATGGTTTGTGGCAGGAGAGGAAGCTTACATCCTTCTAAGTTGGGAATTGCTGGTTAGAGGATTATTATGTCTGTTATTCTAAAAGTGTCTTAGTTCTGGTTTAAGCACTTGGGCTTCAGGACAATATTAGATGGATTGCGGTCTGCAATCTTGTGGGAAGAGAGGGTAGCCTCTGCCCTTCTGAGCTGGGAATTGATGGTTGAAGGCTTACTGTGCCTGTTGTTGTAAGTGCCTTAGTTCTGGTTTAAGAACTTGGGTTCCAAGCCAGTTATTTTACATTAGGAATATTTGTGGTCTAAACTGTTATGGCAGGAGAGAATAGCCTACACCCTTCTAAGCTGGGAATTGCAGGATGAAGGTTTATTGTGTCATTTATTCTGAAAGTGTCTTAGTTCTGGTTTAAGCACTTCCTTTGTATGACATGAATGTACATGTAGAAACATTGAAAAACCCAGGGCCCTGTTTAACTGTATGTCATATATTTAAAATACATTCATGAGTTTGCACCTCCCCCCATGCACTACAACCCTGAGGTCTCAGTACTTTTTCCACACATATATAAACCACACTACAAAATGTAATATCAAATGTGTGCTATGCAATGCACGTCAATCTGGTAACATGCAGAACTACAACTACTGACCCATACACCTAGAAAGACGTATCTGCATGGCTACTGCAGGAATCAGCATGGACATTATCAACAGGGACAGAGATGATCTTCAACACATTTGACCCTACCAATTTTGGGTTTGGCAAGGGCAGATCTTGCTTATTGATTTTGTGCAATTCTTGGAAACTGACGCCAAACATCTGGATGAGGAATAACAGAACATAATGCCTATGTTGAGTTATCCAAGGCCTTTGACACTATTCCCCCATTCATATCTCATAGTGAAGATCACCCTTATGGGAATTAGGCCATACAGTACTAGATGGAAAGCCAACTAGTTCAACGACAGAACACACACTCTCAAATTTGGAGACTGCACTTCCACCACGAGACCACACACCAGTGGAATACCACAAAGATCTAATCCAGGCCCTCAATACTTTAAGAAATACTTCCCTGAAGCGCAGGCAACAGTGGATGGCCTGTGATTTACCAAGTCTGCAGATGACTGTTAACTGGACACACTCAAATAGAGTCCCTCAATGATGGTAACATATTACAGTAGGGGCTAACACAGACTGATGAATGGAGAGAAGCTTACTGACTGAACTTTAAGTACACAGTGACTCTTTATCACCTTTTTCATTGATGTACCCCTTTTAATTATGACATGCATAGGACCCCTTTAGCTCAAACACAGTGTTGTGAGACTTGTGCACACATGTTGATAGTAATCTAAACTTTCATCACTATGTGCCTATAGTGGTGCCACACACAATCTGCATTGCACACATCATAGATATGGACATCAGACGCAAGACCAGGGTAGTCATACCTCTGCTGTACTCTACCCTTATCACACCAATAATGGATTACAATGCTCACATCTCTCTGTACCCCACTAGACACCTACAACAATTGGATAGAACATATAGTTATGCCTGGGAGACTCCCAGGCCTCCAAACATGATATACATGTAAAGACATACCTGTCACTGTACTTGGTATCATGCATGCTGCTGAGAAGTGACCTATAGCTGCCCTGCAGAGCAGTCTCAGACCATTCCCTTCTGTAAATGTTGGACATTTACAATTCAAATGGGACAACTATAATTTGAACCAGGGTTCTCAACCTAGCCTGTGGCATAAACAGAACATGCTGGGGAGACAGCTATATCCAACAACAATTCACACACCTCTGTAATAGGCTTCCACTGCATGTGAAGTAGCGCTCCTCAATGACACTGTTCATGTGCAACCTTGACTACTGGTTGGGTGATTGTAAAATCACTTCTGGGCTGGCACCTATATCCCTCATGGACAAGGCCAGTAGCTGCTGCTCACACACACACAGTCTGCTAAAAATGACCATCCAACTATGCTCAATAATGGTACTTGTGTTTTTACACAGCGAGGCTTCTATAGACTCTAGTGCTATAAGGCTAGTAGCCTCATATAAACCTATGAAGCTATCTGCCTATGCAGGCCTCTCAACCTGTTGCCATCTACATGACCTGCTAATGTCATCTACTATAAACTCACCTGCAGTCTTATATAAAACAGATTTGTGCAATAATGCTTGTGTAACATAATGTGCTCTATAGTCAGTGTATTTAGATAGGTATGAGTTCTGTTCTGCTGTCACTCCAGTTGAGCACATGTCTAGACAGCAGAGCAGATATGTGTATCCTACAGTTACTTTTCTAATTGCATAGATCACCATATTTTGATACTTGTCAAGCCTACACATCAATTTCATATAGGCCACCCAACCTCTTGTCTCCTACGTGGCCTGCTGATGTCATCTACTATAAGTTCAACTGCACTCCTGTACAAATCAGACTTGGGCTGTGGTGCTTGTGTTAAGTACTATGTTCTGTAGTCTCTGTACTTAGATGGGTAGTTCTATTCTCACTGCAGTCAAGTGTGTGTGTGTGTGTGTGTGTGTGTGTGTGTGTGTGTGTGTGTGTGGGTGCGAAAGCTGTTGCCTGACATTACAAAGAGCATTTTATACCAGCATGTGGGACTCTGTTATCTTCTCCTCAACAGATACTGCTGATGGCATCAGCCATAAAGTGTTGTCTGACACACTTCAAATCAGATTTGAGCTGTGGTGCATGCATAAAGTACTGTGTTCTGTAGTTTGTATATTTAAATAGGTAGGGATGCTCTTCTCATTGCAGTCAACTGTGTGTGAGTGTGTGTGTGTGTGTGTGTGTGTGTGTGTGTGTGTGTGTGTGTGTGTGTGTGTGTGTGTGTGTGTGTGTGTTTCTAGACAGCAGAGCAGACATGTGTATCCTACAGTCACTTTGCTAATTACATGGATGGACAGTAATTTGATATTAGCTCATACCTACACATTCATTTCATACAGGTCTCTCAACCTCTTTTTTCCCACATGGCCTGCTGATATCATCTACTATAAGTTCACCTGCACTCTTATTTAAATCAGACTTGAGATGTGCCACTTGGTTACGTACTGTGTACTTAGATAGGTAGGGATTCTGATCTCACTGCAGTTGACTGAGTATGTGTGTGTCTAGACAGCACAGCAGATGAGAGTACCTTACAGTTACTTCTCCAATTACATAGATTGCATGCATTTTGATACTTGCTCAAGGCTATATATCCATTTCATACAGGCCTCCCAACCTCTTGTCTTCCACATATCCTGATGATGTCATCTACTATAAATTCAACTGCACTCTTGTATAAATTAGACTTGTGCTGTAACATTTTTGTAACATGCAGTGTTCTGTAGACTGTGTACTTAGATAGGTAGGAGTTCAATTCTTACTGCAGTCAACTGTTTGTCTGTGAGCTTTTGCTTGAAGTTACATGGATCATTTTACACCAAGATGTAGTACACTGTTATCTTCGCCTCAACAGACACTGATGATGTCATTAGCTATATCACATTTTTGGTTATGCAGTACTCCCACCAAGGCAGGATCAGAGGCTGGCCTGGGGCCAGACAGAAGTCACTTCATCCTATACAATAAAATTTACAGTGACATGGCTTTCAATCTATCCACATACAGCATGATATGCTGTATAGCCTAGGCCCTGTGTTCTGTCCAGCTGCTACATATGTCTGGTGAGGTACATGTAAAGAGAACATTATACTCTATGAGTGCTGTAATGAGGTTTGGCTACACTGCTATCATATAATTCTATGATATTAATATGATGGCACAACTTAGGATGTGCACAACATAGGCCGTTATTGTCAGTGTGGACAGTTGATGGTCAAAGTTCAGATTGCTATCTAAATGTGTTCCCAGTACTTGCATCACTGGGTTTCTGCATAGCAGGACTGGTGTCAATGCTGTGATTAACATGGAACTCCACTTTTCAGATGGACAACATTACAAACATATATTTCTGCATTTATTTGTAGCTCATGTGCTTTTGTCACCATTCAGCTATGTGTGTGTTAGCTCCTCCTGTACTACGTTATCACCATTGTTGGACTCAGTGCTTACACACAATATGCAAACATCAGCAAACATGGTAAGGCAAAGGTCATGTAATTTAGCCTGAATTGTCAAGAATTACAATTCAGTCAGTGAAGGGCCAAGCACAGATACCTGGAGTTTGCCAGTGGTGACAGCTCTACTGAACAGGTTGATTCAACAACTTTCACATGAAGTGTTTTGTTAGTGAGCCAGCTGTTTACCCATCAACTGGCATAAGGTGTAATCCCTAGCTTGTTTTTTTTTTTTTCTCAATTTTATCTGCTTGTTTGAACCCTAGGCCAGATCTCAGTAGGCAGTATGCACTGTCTTACCTTCATCCAGGCCTATCATATGGAATCAATGTGCTATGACAACATCATAAATCACCTATGGCTTGACCCAGCACATATACCTTCCTGATATGGTTTGAATACCCTCCACATGGCCTATGTTGCCAAACAAGGGTGTACACCAACATGCGTCCAACTGGGTTGGGGGCCAGCACCAGATGCATGCATTTATAGAAATGTCCTGACTTTCCTTGACTGAGAGGTAGACCAAAATGTCATCATGGATCTCCTCTACATGTACACTAGTAATATTCCAGGTGTGTGCAACAGACCTGTGTGAGTTGTTAATGGTACATCAGATCCATTACATCTGATAGATGTCCTCAAAAAGATCATTGAGGGCATGAATGATGACAACAGTATCATCATGTGAAACTTGAACAAGTCAAAGCATTTGACAAAAATCCACACTGAGGTATTCAATCAACACTGTCATATGTGGCCATAAACAACTATATCACCAAATGGGTAGACCAGTGTAGGACATACATAGTATCTCACTATGTTGAAATGTGGGATGTGACATATATCTCAGGACCAGTGATCAGGGGTATCTGCTAGGAAATTTCCTGCCCATTAGTTCAGTGATGGACATCACAGATGGCACACGAATGCTGTGTCCAAACAGCTGCCTGAAGGACTATAGTGTGTGTGCAGTCATTGACTCCAACTGTGATATTAGTATAATAAAAACAATATTAACACATACCAGAGATTGCTGCCGCAGCCATGACAACATCTGCATTGACATGACACATAGAGGTATTTGTTGAATCAGGAAGCAGACACCCCCCAAGTATAATGTGAATATCACATCCTATAATCAGACCTATAGGTACTTGACCTGTGCCATAGGGGTATAGGGAATGTGGTGCATCCACCAACATGTGGTCATAGTGCTGACTACTTCCTTGAATGTAACACAAGTACTGGGTATGTGAAGGACATGCACATCAGAGGCCATAATATCTTCATGGTTCCCAATCTTCATTGCAACAATAACCATGTACAATGCACCCTTCTTCATATACCTCCCTCCACATCTTTCTGTGATGTATACTGGAAGTGTACCACCTCTGTCACAATGTGCTATCACACAGCATTTTGGCTATACCTAGGTTATTTTGCTGTGAAATATGCATGACTATCTAATGGTGCAGAACGGTTCATAGGTGTTTATTAGGCTAATGACCACAAGACACTTTTTTAGCCTAGCTATGCATCCCAAATTTCTGATAAGTGTAAGCAGGGGCTTTGGAGATGAAACCTTTACAAGCAAGGGTGTAGGAGATGAACCATTTACAGAATGCCTGTGTTGATTAGGGATATAGGTGCAAAACCAGGGATAAATTTCCTGTTCCCCATCCAATTGTCCAAGTTGCACTTGAATTGACTTAGGGAGGAACTCTGCTTCAAAGGATGGGGAGCCTGTTCCAGAGATGGAGTTGTCTCTGGGATGCATACCTGTCTCTCTAGCAGATCCAATTTATATCACAGACAAGGTTTACATCTTTAAAATGGATAACTCTGGTGCTGTTTATTTTGTGGACATGTAGGAGGTCCATCAGAGTGAGATCTGACAATGCACTGCATGCCAGACATATATCTCCCTTCAAAAGCCTGTAGGAGACAGAATACAAGGATAAGGCCTTGAGGTGGTCTGCCTAGGACATTTTACTTAAGTCCAGTGTTCTTTTAGTGAGGAACGTTTGTGGACATTCCAATTATTGGATATGCCTGGTTAAATTCATAAAAAAGGGGGCATTGTACTCAATGATAGGTCTGATGAATGTGGAATACCATGGAACAATGACTTCCTTGGACCTAGATGCCATCATACCTTTGTTTATAAATTGTGCAACATAGAATGATTTCCTCACTACTGTAGACACATGATGGCCAAAGGCTAGACGACTGTCTATGTGTGTCCATAACTACTTGGTCAACTCTATGGGATGTGTTGCCAATATGATAGTTACCAGGATGTATGTATGTAGTTTTAGTACATGGCTCTGACACCAGTTGCTTGTCTGTGTCAGCCCTTCCTGGATAACATTTGTGTCAGTGTGCGATTCAATGACAGCTCCTAATTTGCAGTCATCTGTAAATGTAGTCAGTCAGAGACCATTGACATTGGCCTTGACTTCAGAGATGTAAGTGCCAAAAAGGAGTGGTTCACGGACGGATCCCTGAGGGACTCCACTTGTGACTCACCACTTTGTAGAGGTAGACTCCCCAATTCTACCTTTATGGGTCCTGTCTGTGAGGTAGTTGGCTATCCGCCGGGTGATATACAGGTTTGTACCTAACCTTTTGAGTTTGCCAACAATGCCTGAGTGGGGTATTGTGTCAAATGGCCTGGCCAGGTGAAGGTAGGCAGCATGAAACATTTTGCCCTCATCCATCACTTTGGTGACTTTTTCAAAGAAGTCCACCAGGTTGAGTAGGCGTGTCCGGCCCTTAACAAAACCAAACTGGGTTGGGTCCAGTGTCTGGAGGTTTACTATATAACACTATTGATAATTTCCATGATAATTCTTTCCATGGCTTTACATATAAGACTAGTGAGACTTATGGGTCTGTAGTTTCCAGGGTCTGTAGATGGGCCACCTTTGTGCAGAGGAATGACTGTTATTGTTGCCCGATCATGAGGCATGAAGTCTGTTTGGAGGCTACAGTTAAACAGCAATTCCAGAGGGCCTGATAGGTCGTGTTTCATGCTATTTTGATGGCATCCTGGGATATTGTCTGGGCCCATTGATACAGTGTTCTTTGCCTGAGAGGGTTGTTACACCAGAAGCATTTGTGCTACCTGTTCAGCTTATGCACATACTGCATACATTGCTGTTTGTCAACATTAATGCAAGTATATCATCCATGACAGTCTGGATTGTGCCATAGATATATGTCATGCACATGAGGCAAGTAGCCTGTATTGACCATACTGTCACATACAGGTATAGCAGTGTCCATCATAACACCTCCTGCAGACATTACAGTACCAAGACAGTGTGCATGGTTACCCTCCTAGAGTGTGGATGTATCACAGTAGTTGTCAAGAGTGTGTGTTTGCAGACTCATCTGTTATCACTCCACATCATATATGTTACATTAGAGGCATGGGATTAGTGGTGGTATTATTGTGATATTGTCCATGATTGTGGTTTGTTCTTATAATGTTTGCCATGACCCTTTACCTGTGGGCAACATGTTGAAGACCTCTGCTGAGAGTACACTCATATTCATGTATATCATTTTGTACAGCTTCCCAATATGCACCCTACCCCAATTGTATGTCAGATCCCTGACATATGTCCTCTGCATTATTAATGTAAGGATGCTTATCTTACACATCGTCCTCATGGTTATGTCACCTTGTGTGACAGTCACAGACAACACATTTTCACTGTTCAGCCCATACTGTACCATACAGATATGTGCTTGGTGTTGCTGCTACAACCATCTTCCAATGACATGCCCTCCTCTGCTGTACATGTGGAAGTTTCACCTGTACTCTTTCCCTGTGTTCATTTCTACAATTCATCTGTGTGTCCCTATTCAATGCACACACTTCCCCCTGTGTGCTCATTTTACATGGTTGTCCCATGTCTTGATACAGATCATTAATATAGCTTCAGTACAGAATGCCAGGAATGGGATATCACAATACTCTGCACTGTAGGTACACTGTCCTGTACTGTGTTTGAACCAAATACTTCACATTCCTACCTCTCAACTGTCCAGATATTTCCAGAATGTCCAGATGTTTTCTTTAACAAATATGTGGCTTCTTGCCATATCACTGGGATGATCTCTCGACTGGTGTGACACAATATTACATACCTTTGAGTGCTTACCTCTCAACTGTCCTGATCTTTGCAGAATATCCAGTTTTTGTCTCATATTTGTGACATTTTCCTCGTACCATTTTTATTCCTGGCAAATCATTGGCATGCCATAGCAGAGTGCAGTCAGAAACTGATGACCGACATTTGAGTTTCAAACTTCATGCTCTTCAGAAAGTTTAAGCTAATGCATAACCTATATATTCTATCATCTTCCTAAGTTTGTCAGTGCAGTATTAAAAATATATCCCTATTTTTGGCCCTTTATCCTCCTATTATTATTTCTTTGTCCACATTTGTCACTCTAAGAGGCTGTGAGTGTTACATTCTAACACGTTTCTATGTGACATCTATGCCAAATAAGTCCTTACTACTGGTTATTTGTCCTTTCATTAAGTTGGCCTATATGAGGATGTGTTGCACTAAGACAATGACAGCTATTTGTAAAACACCTGGTGATCATTGTGGCACTGTGTACAAATCTGCACACCACAGATGCTCTCCTTTACATGGAATTGCTATCCATGTTTGCTTATGAGGTTTTGTGGCTAGCAAGAGTTTTGCAGGCAATGAAACGTAGCTTAGGCACACCTAGCCTCATTAATATGCATTGCACACTGCTGTGTGCTGCGCACCATCACACAAACACGCAAACTCCATGTAGGGTCTGTGCAAAACCTACATGGAATTTATTAAATCCTGCAGTATGATTATTTTAAACTAGTTAATTAATGCAGCAGACTGGAATTCTAATCAATGTTCACAAGCTTTCAGAACTGTAATGTATAAAAGAATGTCTTATGAAGTCCTTCTCAACAGTACACCTAGGAATATCTCAAACTGCCTCATTATGAGCTCATATAAAAAACATAAAATGCATAAGGTATATGAATACAAGTTTACATTTTTACAGTGAAAGGAAATAAATGATGATACATTCAGTCTGCATATTTATGTATTTTATTTATTTATTTAGGAATTTGTTGGCTGGGGTAGAACATTGCTCTACATCGATCATTACCTGATTCAGCCCAGGGCTAAACACTTAACTATGTTAATTACAGTTGCTAAATGCATTTCTTGATTGCTGTCACTGTTGTTATCATAGTATTAATCGAAGCTTATTACCATGCAAAGGAAATGTGTAGTTTCAAAACCCAAATTACAGTCAAATTCTTCATCACAAAGGTATTTTAATTCCTTGCCAAATTTTCTTGAATAATACAGATAACTTAATGTTTAAGTAAAGCATGATGCCTTAGTTCAAAACTAGTCAATATAAACTTATGTGACAGTGCCTTATTGTATCACAACAAATAGCTGCTGTATACTTACAAAGATGCATAATAAACCCATTACTCTCTATTTTTTCATTATTATCAGACATCAGATTTATGGAGAAGTCACACTAATTATATTTTCTATTTTTCATGCTGTGATGCCAATGTCTTGTTTTTTTTTCTGAAAACACCTAAAGAAGACCAAGGATTTAGAAGACTGCCACCCTTAACTTTAATTAGCTGTATTATGCTAGAAATAATTTGAAGTTTACTCAAATTACTCACATACCCTGCAGTAGTATTTGTTTTTTAGTTTTAATGAGGAAATTTAGAATATGATTAGTATAAAAGCAATTATATTTATGCAGCCATATTCAGTCTCAGTGGTACAACAAAATTGTAAATATCTGCCTTCTTTCTGTAGTCTTGCCATTAAGCTCTTAACTGCAGTCATTTGATTAAGGCCTGCATTCTTTATGCTTTCATATGTACAACACATAACTTAGTGCAAGCTTTCCCGTTAAAGGAAAGCTTTGAGAAAGTGAGAGGTCACATCTTTCTTATCAGACTATATAATTCAACTAGATGTCTCTCCTATGATACTATAATTTAATAAAAAGTTTTACTGCTTGGAGAATGGTGTGATTTTTACTAGATTTAAGTTTGACCTACATACTATGTGCAGTACCACACACAGCTATTTTTTTTTTTTTTTAATTTTAAGGGACCATGCTGCTGTCACTGAGAACAAATGTAATTTGTATTTTTCTGTTTCTCATCTACCAGCATTTTGAGAGTGCTACTTTAGATCTTGGTCACAAGCTATTTTTTCAGTGGGGATTATATTTCATTTTGTTTTTTAAATTTTTACATTAAACTTCTGTTTAAATTGGAGCAATCATGAAAGTCAATGCCAATCTCATCGGCTGCAGGATTAGGCTGGAATGGCTGATTAGGCTCAAGTTTATGGGCATAAGTGAAAATACTTACAAAAAAGATGCAAACTATGATATGATGGTACAGCACTTAGACTATCATTTTAGTTAGTGTTGTGGGATGGAGCAGATTAGATAAAAAGCAGTAAATGTAGAAGTTATTTATACAATGATTTATTAGTGTGCTTTGACCTTATTAAGCAAATGCCCTGGTCTGCCTATTTATCTATCTCTCTATCTATCTACACATCCTTGTCTGTCTTATTGTCTACCTGTCCACCTGTCTGTGTATCTGTCTACCAACCCATCTCCCTGTCTGTGTGATGGCACTTCTGCTTATATGGTTGTGTGCCACCATTTACTATACCCAGTTTAGAAATTCAAGTTTATCTATACATCAGCTTCAGTGATTTGGGAAGTTGAATTCTAGTGAGACAAGTAGTATGTGTAAGGTGATATCCATTACTGGAGGGTGTGTCTGTCCATCATAAATTGAGTGCACATACACACACACACACACACACACACACACACACACACACACACACACACACACACACACACACACACACACACATGCATTTAGTACCAGTTTGGCATCAGCAATTCACTAAACATGTCTCTTTGGAATGTTTAATCACAAGAGCAAATGGGCAACATACAAAATGCATGCAGGAGGCATCCCCGCTAAAAATCAAACTGCAAAGCAGCAGAGTGAGGCTGCAGCTCTGTCTGAACCACTCTGTATAACTTAAACAGGTGCACTGTGTTTGTGCAAAACTGTGGAATGGGGAGTATGGAAGCTTCCCCTTAACCCCACTGCTGTGTAGCTTCTGTGTTAGCATATATCAAATAGTGGGGTCTTGGAAATGTAGTCATTTGGGCAGGTTGCACAGGAAGGGGCTCTCATTTTGCAAAGAGCATGTTTCTTGAAATATTACTCTGAATTCTATGCCCTGATGCTTCTAAAATACATTAGCAGAATTGAATATGATGACTAGCCATGTCAGTCATGCATCCTATAATTTTTCAAATCTATCTATTTATCTATCTGTCTAATCTGTATTCATCCATCCATCCACAATGTCTTTTCGCCATTTTTGCACATAATGTAAAAATACAGATAGATAGATAGATAGATAGATAGATAGATAGATAGATAGATAGATAGATAGACAGAGAGCTATAATTATAAATATGTGTATGTATAGATAACTAGATAGATACATGTGTATGAATGTCTCAGGAAATACTGAATGCTCAACAGAGTGAACCTAAAAATAATCTGGCCATGTGAGTTTTATCAGTACCATTTCAGTCTCAAACAATTTTCCAACCTGCAGTCTCAAGTTTGCAGCCCATTGCTCCAGGCTTTGTCTAGACCTTAATTACAACTTTTCACTTAATTTACTTCACCTTATATAATGCCACATCTTGCCTTGAGTGTGGTGGCATCTCCACAACTCCAGGGAGTTCCTCTTTGCTGCTCTTTAGATGAGGAACTGGTTTCCTAACACCCGCCTTCCAGGCTACTTCTTTTTATGCAATTTGAGATGACAATCAGCACCTTGTCAACTATCTAATTACTAGAAGGTGCTGCCTAGCAACCAGTTTGTGAGAATGTTCCTGCAGTATATAGTGCAATAAACATTTTAAAGTTGTACAACTCATTTTCCAGTCACAACATATTACAAGTACTTCCTTCCTTGAACAGAGACTGGGATTTTGGATTAATAATGACAAGCTGCAATTTAACATTTTAATTTAATATCAGCGTTTCAATTGGCTGAGCCAGGTCTGTGAGTTGCTTCTTACTGAATGGATTAGGGGAACAGTGTCCACAGGCAGAACAGTTCATTGATATCAGATCATCTATTCAGTCATTGCAACTAGGAATAATCAGTCAACAAATTGATGTGCAGCCTGACAAAAAGTGATTCAGTGCATCAACAGCCTACTTTACTGATAAACACTCTCTTTCAATGACTCCTCAGATTTATCCCTGGTCTATCTTATGTCACCATCCTTGAAGCTAGATGGAACTTTTGACTATAGGTTATTACCTAGGCTGGAAAAGTTTTACAAACTGATTGCCTAGTACTTGCCTATGAACTTGTGAAACTGTGAATATCTCCTTACTGCACTACTCTATGGATTACTGATATAACATGCAGCATGTTCCTTGTCTTGAATATATTCATATAGCATTGCCCCAACCTGACTCTGATACATAGGCATATATTGACTAACTTACTCAAGCCTAAAACCCCTTTTTTGTATTCTTTCAGTTCATACCTATACTACCTTATGGTGTCCAGAACTTTTTTTGGTCTGACTTCTTTATCTAAGGGACTTACCAGCCAATAATATGCAGTATTAGAAAGGGCAAGGAGATATTAACAAAATGACACTAAAATTGGTAGTCTAGCATGTCCTGCAGTAGAGAAATGTATGTCTGTTTGTCACTCATTATTTATTTTTTCAGTTTATATGTTCACAAGGTGGCCATGGTGGTGCAGCAGCTAGTGTTGCTGCCTCACAGCAAGCAGTTCTCTGGTTTGATCCTCAGCTGGGGTGCCTTCTGTGTGGAGTCTGCATGTCCTCCCTGTGGTTGTGTGGGTTTCCTCCAGGTGCTCCGGTTTCCTCCCACATCCCAAAGACATGCTGTAAGTGGATTGGATACTCTAAACTGGCCCTAGGCATGTGTGTGCCTTCTGTGGAAGGTTGGGTGCTGGGCTGGCAACTCGACACCATAAAAACCCACTGTCAGTCATGAGCAGACAGGTGATCTGCTGTGGTGACCCCTAACTGGGAAAATCCAGAAGAAGAAGGAGATATTTATATTTTCATAACTGAGAGACCTACATGTTAATGAGGTGTATAGGGTGAAACACCAATGTGGGAGACAGGACAATTCCCTGAAAACACTGCTTTATATCACACTATACTGGAAATATCGAAAGTTGTTTTCTAGTAATTATGAAAATAAGAAATGTTTCCATATGTACTTAATACTTCAAAAATGACTGACTTACAAACTGTTGCATAACATAAGTAAAACTTTAAATGCTGTTGAAGAAAACTCTATGTGATATTTGCAGCATAAGTTGCACATCTTGAGAGATATCCAGTATTATTTACATTACTAATTATATAATTAAGTATACGTTTTCATATTTGTGTAAATACCTCAATGAACATGCACTTATAGATTTATTTCTTGATTTTATGTGAAAGCTTATGTCTGGTTACCAAAAATGTTCTATCGATATATGTCTAGACTGTACAGTTTTCGTGATGTGAAAATTTGTTTGCAAAAGTTTACAAAAAACATAATTTGGGGTTTGTGTGCTTTATAATCTAACACAGTATTTATGGAAAATATGAATGCACCATTAGCATTGTAAAGAATACTTTCTGATAGCATTGCTATTTGTACAGTTTTGATAGCTTTTATTGTTCACAAAATACTTACATTGGTTTATCTTATACATTTTAAGAAAATGCTCTGGAACGTAAGATGTGTGAGGCTGCTAGAAGTGTGAGATTACACCCCACATTAGGGTTAATGAGATAAATTCTTTTGAAATATCAGTTAGGCATCATGAACACAGTTTCAGGATATGGAATCCTTTTTACTTCATTAAATACTCTGTCTGTCTCAAGGGATTCACTATACAATCTCAAAATACTGAAATGTCGAATTTCAGTATTTTGAGACTGAATAGTCGAAAACCCATATGCACGAAAACCCAAAATCATGAATACCACAACCATGACCATTCACACACACACATACACCTACCTAACTAAACAAACATAGCAACACACACACAAATACAGCTAACTTACTTATAAGCAGGGGGGCAACCCCCCCTGTACCCCCACATGGAGGGTTGCTCCCCCCACATCCCCCCTACTTATAGTTTCTAACTCCGAGGTTGAACTAGACACAAAAACAAACAAAAAACACCACCGCACACACTCACACAGACTAAAATTCCCACCCAATATCCTCAAACACACAACACTTACCTGAAACCCCAGATAAATCCACAAACTGCACCACATGTCACGAACGCGACACCATGATAGCGGCAAATTCGACATTTGCGGATTCGGCATAGTGTAGTTTTGAGTAACTGCACTTTCCACTATTCGGTCTCAGTGTACTGAATTTCGACATTTCAGTACGTCGAGGTTGTCTAGTGTATCCATCTCAAGATACCATTTTATCTTGACTGGAGTTTTCTGTCTTATGAGATCTGACAAAAGACAACAGTCACAAAATTAACAAAAAAAAACTTTCTGCAGTACTTGGCTACCCTACAGAAAGCCTACACCTTTCATTTTGTGGAAGGTACAGGTCAGTTTATGACCTTTATCTTTTTGGATATTACCATCCACATTTCCATAAGGTATCATACATATTTGACTTTCACAGTTTATTTTTTTACCATTTACAGTCAAACATGCCTGCCTTGTGGGCTGTGATACTGCTAGCACTTAAGTCAGAATCCAAGTCGTCTGAATAAATGACCACATCATCCTGGTGTGCAGCAGCATATTGGGAATAAGGTTTCAATATTTTGTCGCCCAGCCTTTGAACAGAGGATGAGGTTCCATGCATGCTAAGTGGTAACTCTCTGTACAGAAATAGATATTCAGGGGTTGTAGCCTGTTTTTTTTTTTTCTCTGAAAGAGTGGATAAGTGGTATCTGCTAGTATCCCTTCACCAGGTCCATGCTCTCAAGAATCTGGTCTTTCCTAGAATATCTATCAACTTATAAATTTGGATATGAATTATTTATCAAACTTTAAAATGCTACTCACTTTCTGAAAATCATTATAGTATTTAAGAATTTCATTGGGTGTAGGACCTATCAATTTCCTCTGCTCCTTTCACTTCATTGGTCTTCTAAGATGTCTAGCTTGATAATCATTCAGTCATCTTCTCTTACTATTTCTGTGACTCTAGTACTCTGTAAGTTCTCACTCGAACCTTCATTCTGGGTACTGTCTCTGTTTTATGATCTATCAGTTTAGTTTTTCCAGGCTTTTGTGAAATATTCATTTAATTGTTGAGAAATTTCTTACTTCATGTTTTTGTATTTCCACAAGGGTTCCCCTAGCTAACCGCATATGGATGCTTTCTAGTTTCTCCTGTGAGAGCTCACTATTTAGTTTTCCCCTTCTTCCATGGTTTTAATTCACTAAACTGATGGAGCAAACTTATCTTTCCCATTCCCAGCTATCTAACCTAATATTTCACTGCATTTATTTTTTAATAATCTTAAAAAGCCCTGCTACTTTATCAAAATGACTTTCTTTACTGTGGAGGGCACTAGCATTAACAAATGATTAGCTGAGTTAAATTATCTAAGCCTGGCACTCTTATTATAAACTCATCATCTTATTTCTGAGGATCTCTACATGTGCTTACTTAGTATGGGCAGAAGTACCTTTAAACTATTATATTATTTATAATCTACTAAGGAACCAAATTCAGTAAACATTTAAGCTAACAAAAAAAAAAATACTTTTGGTCTTAAACAGACCATTTCATATTTTTAAATCTGACACATTTAAGAGAGGTTTAAACTGTGAACTGATGATGAAGTATTTGTTGCATGTAATAAACTATGTGTAGTATTTTATTGGTTTCGTCTTATGAGATAGAGTATTTAAGATGATGTTATCTAATGGGTAAAAGAACCAGCACAAGACAATTAACCAAGGTGCTTATTCGTCTGTTTTTTTATTTTAATTAAAGCTCCCTTTAGGACCAAGGGTATTGTGATTTGCCTAACTTGTACTGCTCTATCACATTTTTAAACGTTGTCTTCTTTTCTTCCCATGTTTCCTTAGCTATGACAAGCAGTCTTCTGGGATGTCTGAAATATAAAAGTTCAAAACAGTTATCCCATTTAAGTACTTTGTCCTGTCTTACATTAAATAGTCAACAGAGTAACATTTGGTCTTAGGTTCGCCATCTACATCAACAACTTTCCTTAGCATCAAGTTTATGTGTTTTATTAAACCACTTTATTAATCCTTCACTCTATGGATGGTACACAGATGTATTCATCTGTTTGACTTTAAAGCATTGACACAGTTGATGCAATACTCTTGACACAAATGGGTTGCCTTGGTATACCCACACAGGAGAATACAATTACTACTTCTTTGGCAATAGATATAACATCATCTTTACATAATTGTATTGCTTTCTGAAATTTGATAGCAGACTCCAATATTACTAGTATGTATTATATTGCCTGTGGTTCGAAAAGCAGTGAGTTCACATGGCCTACCAATCCCTTCAAGTGGTTCTTTTATGATAAGCATTGGAATAATTGTTTTCTTTTATACTCAGGATGAGGTGGCCATTTTCAGGTCCACTAACTCAGCGTTACCTCCTTTCGTACCTTTTCCCAAGGTGGAATGCATAGCCCCCCCCCCCCACCAAAAAAATGCTTGCACTATAGTTTCCTGTATGCAATTACCTGTTAAGGCTAATTGTGAATAAAATCACCTTCTGCTTTACTGTCTTTTTTATCAGTAGGAGTCTATTAAGAGGTCTTTTCTGTTTTTGTCACTCTCACCTTCTGTCTTTTAATCATTGGAGATATTTTATGTGGTCATTTCTGCTTTGGTTACTGTACTTCAGCATTAGTGTGCAGAAGAGGTTAAAATTCAGCTTGGACCCAGGACGGTTTTCAAACCATGCCCTCACCACCACACAGCAATGCAAATACACACACACACACAGACACACACACACACACACACACACACACACACACACACACACACACACACACACACACACACACACACACACACATATCTTTTCGGCTATTCATAAATTCACATATTCTTTGGGATCTTTGGATTAATCTTCTTGATTTAAAATCATTCAAATCATCTGAATTGTTAACAGTACATTCCACTGATGTCCATACCCATTAGTTACAACTACTTGACTGTATACACCTCAAATGTCTGAATCTAATCAAAAACAGACACACACAAAAAGGCCACAATAAAGTAAAATGACTTTCTTTACCA
The DNA here is from genome assembly GCF_019279795.1 of Protopterus annectens. Lineage (NCBI taxonomy): Eukaryota > Metazoa > Chordata > Ceratodontiformes > Protopteridae > Protopterus > Protopterus annectens. The sequence goes on from NC_056739.1 coordinate 1,437,620,664, forward strand.
AATGTACTCTAGCCCCAAAAAACAGAGGCAGCCTTTCTTATCCATAGAAAGCTTTCATATCCAGCAATAGCAGTCCTCCGTTAATTGTATATACCTCAGATGTTTGATAGTGGTATAGGCATACTAGTCCTGCAGAAACAGCCTGTTTAAACTAAGCAAATGAGAAAGTGTCCTACTTTCATCCACAGACAGCCACCACTCCATTCTCACCAGTTTTCAGCAGTTTTACAACCACTTTGCTGTGCACACCTAAGCTGATTTTAATGTCTTAAAATAATGGACAAATGCCCAAAAATCAGAGACCGAGTTCCTTTATATAATTTGAAAGTTACAACCAATATGCCTATGGAAGAATGTGATATACACTCCATAGTTGAAGAGATATGTCCTTTAATGTAACTAAATACTGTAAAATATGATAAAACAATAAACACATTAAAACAAAGCACTTTTCATTCCACCACTGGTGAGACTTCTTCAGGCAAAATAATTCATCCATGTTTTAAGCATTTAAATACATTCCTTTTCTTAATCAAGTCTCTGTCAGTCAATGAAAATGGAGCTGTCCCTCACTCATTACTAATAAATGGAAACCTTCTCTCTGGGTTAACTCTATGTTAAACCCACATCAATTATTTTTACAAATGGTGCAGCAATAAAATAGCAAAAAATTTGTAAAACATTAGTAAAACAATATATGTGTGTATGTTTGAATAAATAAACATCATCATCAGGGACAGGGAATACAGGATTACACAAAAACTTAACTGTCAGTCCAAAGCTGTAGTCTATGTAGCTCAATGCCAGCAATGTTCAGCATTCTACTTAGGAAAGACTGACAGGAAGTTTAGAGAAAGAGTTTATGAACACCTGTACCATATAAAGAAGGGTAGCATGGAAAATGCTTTGAGCAGACATAGGCAAGAACATATAGACCACCACTAAGTTCAAGGCAATAGACAGCTTTATCCCATATGGGAGAGGGGCCCAAAATTGCTCTATCTGGAAAAATTAGAATTGAAGTGGCAACTCAGGACTAAAGCTTGTGCTTATCCTGGGTTGAATGAAATCTACTCAATTACTTATATATTAAAATTAAAAAAATCTTTTGAGATAACGGATGTGAGTAAGTAGATAGGAGAAGTTATAATTGATTGAATATGTATATATTAGGGCTGTCAAAAATCAAGTTGATTCCCTTTGGACAGGACAACTTCAAAATTTTTGCTATACAAAAATTTTAAAAGGAAAGAGTATTTGTAAAACCTGTTATTGTGATCTGATATGTATGAAATGAACATTTATACTGCAGATATTGTAATTTATTGATATCTATCTATCTTTATATATATATATATATATATATATATATATATATATATATATATATATATATATATATATATATATAGCCTAATGGTATGAAATGTTTTTAGGTTTTTTGGAACTTTTTTAACCTATTTAAATGCACACAGTATAGCAGTATTTAATGTTAAAATAGGAATTTATTGATATTTATTTGTTTATTTATTCAAACATACACACATATATTGTTTTACTAATTTTTTGGTATTTTATTGCTGCACCGTTTGTTAAAATAATTGATGTGGGTTTAACATAGAGTTAACCCAGAGAGAAGGCTTCCATTTATTAGTAATGAGTGAGGGACAGCTCCCTTTTCATTGGCTGGCAGAACCTTGATTAAGAAAAGGAATGTATTTAAATGCTTAAAACATGGATGAATTATTTTGCCCGAAGAAGTCTCACCAATGGTGGGACAAAAAGTGCTTTGTTTTACTGTGTTCATTGTTTTATCATACTTTATAGTATTTAGTTACATTAAAGGACGTATCTATTCAACTTTGGAGTGTATCTCACATTCTTCCGTAGGCATATTGGTTGGAATTGTTGCTTCATTTTCCTGGTTTGTATAATTAGAAAGTTGCTAAAACAACATTTTTTTGCATTAGCATCCATTTTCCTAAGGATATGAAGTCTGTAACTCAAATCTCTGTCATTAATTAGAAACTACATTCCTTGATTATTTGCCAGAAACCACATATGCTATAAGGAACAGACAAAAAATATTAGCAAAATCAGAAGTATAGTCAGAAATCACTGACATTTAAAAGCTTTGGTTCACACAAATAGTCACACCCCCGGATTAACGAAACCTCCGTGTAAGACTTAATATGTCTTACTTGAAGGCTGCAGTTGAATGGTATGACGTCAGCATGCCATGAATATTCATGAGGGCACGCTGACTCATCCGTAACTCTTACACGGACTGAGTAGGAAAGCAGGGGGCATGTCCGACTGCCAAGCAGTCTAAAAGTCCACGCCCCTGCAAGGTTTTAAAAAGCATAATGTCAACAGACAAGAGCGAGTTCGCTCAAATGTACTTGCACCCAACAACACACTCCCTGACACTGTAAACCCCCATCACAGTTATAAAACGTAAAATATTAATTTTATTTTTTTAAATCCACGATATAGCTGCCCGTATTTGTGCTTGTTTGCATGGGTGTGCCCATTGCTTAACCACAGTTAGCAATTGTGACATTGAAGAGCATATAAGAACTACTTATGCAAATTAAACCAAATCGCAATAGTGTAATGGTAGAGCGTATGCACAAGGCGGATGCATTCACTGTTCGAGTCCCACCACTCCCCTTCTTATTCATGTTTTAAATCAGTATTTGAAATAACACCAGACATATATGATTAAAATATTATTAAAAGCAGTGAAATGGCCAACGTATCAGTGAACAAAATATATATTTTTAAAGGATCCAGATATATAACAGCCTGCTGTTAAGCAGCGCTTTACCCAGCTAAACAGAGGTGCCTATAGTTTAATAGTGCTTTACCCAGCTAAACAAAGGTGCCCATAGTTTAATAGCACTTTATCCAGTTAAACAGAGGTGCCCATAGTTTAATAGCACTTTACCCAGCTAAACAGAGTTGCCCATAGTTTAAAAGCGCTTTACCCAGCGCAATAGAGTTGCCCAAAGTTTAAAAGTGCTTTACCCAGCGCAATGTGTTTGTGCAGACATGCGCGCCGTGCCAACCAGGGCACTGTAGGGCACCGAGGAGCAACATAGAGCTAAGTTGCTTAAATGCAGCCATACCCCCTAGCCTGTCAAGACAGTAATAAAATAAAAGAATGACAAGGTTCGAACCCAGGACCATGTGCATCATAATCAAAGTACAGAACCACTAAGCCATGACAGCATAGGAGAAACAGCCACTATTAACATACATACAAGGGCGCCCGCAGGCAGGTGCAAGGGGGTGCACTTGCACCCCCCTGGAACTGGATAGCCATCGGGAAATTAATTTTCTTTAAAAAAAAAAAAAAAAACTGTTTTCGACGACTTTGTCTCTGTCAGTGGTGTAGCTGGGAGGAGGGGCATAGGCGGGCAGCACTTTTGGGGCTGTCACATTTAATTTAGTTTAATTTAAAAAAAAGTTTTTTTTTTTAAGGGCCTTCGTCTGTAAGAACGGCATGTACCACATCAGTGTTCTTCCGGTCCGGTCGTCGCCCGCGCAATTTTAAATACAGCAGAGGCTGGCGGCTTTATTGTCAACGAGTGTTCAGTTCGTTCATGGGAAGTTGTGTGTGTATGTGCGCGAGTACAAGACATGAGGATGAAGTCTGAAGTGATCCAAAGAAGGCACTGCAAGCTTTATTTTTTAAGGGATCCCGAATGAAGATGAGCCCTGCGATTAAAAAACATGGTTAGATTTTTTTTTTACTTCTTCAGAAAACACTACTGGAAGTGGGAAGGTATGAGTAAGTTGGACAGAAATAGGGACAATGTTTGAAAATGTTTATTTTTATTTGCGTGGTTTTTAGCTGTAGTATATTTTCTGCTTAGATCAGTCAAAATTTTCTACACATTGAATACTTACATAGTTTAAGTTTTTGGTATCCTTTCCTTTATAGTTTAAAGTGCCTTTTTGATTATGTGATTCTGACAGGAATGTATTATATGTATTGTAATGTATTATATGTATATGTAATGTATTATATGACATGTATGCCATTGAGGGAGAGGTAGGGAAGATATTAGGTCTGCTCAGTGTGTTTAATTAATGGGGATACTTTTATTCCTTTGATTTGTAAGCTTTGCCCCAAGGATCACCTATGACATTCCAGGTGATCCATACTTATTGTACACCAAGATAATTCTTATTTCTTTTTTTGTGGTGTTGGAGATGAGTAGTTTCCCATTAATACAGTTACTGGTTGATTATCTTAGCTAACGTTACCCATGTGTATTTAACTTTGATTCTGCTGTGATTCACAAGTTGGCTGAAGTTGGGACATAAGTTACACACTTGTTCTCCATTGTGGATAAAAATATGCTAGCTTATGGATTTCATTTTAGCCAGCAATTCATCATTACTATATTTTAACTCTATTTAACAGTAATGTGTGAACTGATCATATATAAGAATCTAATTGACTTATACCTTTCCTGAGTTTCTAACTTGTTTTGAAGTTAAGTGAAGAGCAGTAAAGTGGCGTGGGGTAATGTTTATTTTTAAAGTGCAATTTGATGGGTTATTTTTCTCTTGCTGCCTGTACACAAAGGGTTTAATTGACCATTACTTTCTATTTGCCCTAATTAGGTACAAGGTAGGACAGAGGTATAACAGTTGGAACATTTTTATAACAGCTTCCATAGTATAATGTATCAAATCACACGCTCTAAAACCATCTATTTCTATGAGCAGTGAGGCAGCATGACAGTTTTTTTTTAAACCTAGGCATTTATTTTATTTAATTTTGTTGATTGGATAGATATCATTAAGCCTAAGGCATTTGAGAATAATAATAATGAAAATACAGTGCTGCATTTTCTGGAATTCTGATGAATATTGTAGTGCATTTTAATATTTGATGATAATGAATTCAGTGCTGGACTTGCTTGGCTTGGCATATCACTTGGTTGTCTGCTTTCCTCCCCTTATTTTGAAAGTTAATTTCATACAATTTCTTTGTAACATACAAAAAATATGTAAGAGAATACTTTTTAAAAAGTGTATTTTTGATGTGATGCAACCTCATTCGAACAATTTTGAGAGCATTTTGTAGATGGAACTTTTTCTGGGCTTAGTGGGTATTCATTCTTCCTGTTAAATTAGTATTCAGATTTCTTTAATATTTAAAGCTAATAACTAGAAAAGTTTATGCAAACCATCATTTCAAGGTAGGAGGATAATTACAGAAGCTGACAGTGGGTGGATACTTGTCTGTCTGTCCACCACATGGAATGGGAATGGGAATGGACAGGAGAATCCATGGAGCAGTACAATGAGACAGACCCCATTTCGAACTGTGTCAGCCTTCAGCAAAATCATTGCTATTAGGCCCTGAAACTAAAGAGTTCAAGGCAGGCAGTGCAATTAGCAGTAGTCATAGAGACAAAATTAGATAATTATAAAGAAGCCACTACAACATGTAATTTACAGCTGTTACCAATTTGTTTTAACAGGCCACAAGGATGGAGGAAATGATCCCCATCCATGTGATGCAGAGCCCATCCCTAACCCTATTTAAGTCTAACCTTGACCAATGAACGGGAAATGGAGAAACTTAGTAACTAGCATACCCCTCCTAATAAACACCCATGTTATATAGGGGCACAACTGGGCTGGATTGCACAGCTAGGCTTATAAAGACCCTGGTGGTCATTAGCCTAGTATATGACTATGAGCCTATGAAGTAAGATGTCAGAGCCCAGAAGGGCACTGGTGCAGGTTCTTATAAACAGGAAGAATAGCTGAAACACATACAGTAGGTAGGGCAGTAGCGATCCCTGATGTATATCTTGGGAACAGATTATCTACCTCCAAGTCACTATCGCCTCCATTTCTCTGACTACAAGGTGGCCATCTTAAATTCATCCTTGTCCACCTGATCAAATTTGTGATTTGTATGCCTCTGCCCTCGTCAAATCTGATTTCTTTCAGAACCAAAATAACATTTCAAGAGAACTGAACAAGCCGAAAGGACCTTTATTCAGCCGTGTGTGTGTGTCTTTGTAAGTAAGAGGGATGTGGGAGTGTGTGTAGGGGGAGGGTTCATTCCTCACAATTATCCAGATTTTTGCCTCATATTTTCATTTATTTGTTTCTCATAAAATTGTGTTTTACTGGCAAATCATTGAGGACTGAAGTCAGAAAATAATACCAGACATTTGAGCTTTAGACTTCATATCCTTCAGAAAATGTATACTAATGCAAAACTTGTTGTTCTGTCCACTTTCCAAGGAAGTAGGGGGTTGTATGTGTCATACCTCTCAACTGTACAGATTTTCACAGAATGTCCAGATTTTAGCCTTATATTTTTGGTCTGTTCCTCATAAAAATGTTGTTTTTGTTTTTTGACAAATCACTGAGTTGAACTAAGGATTAAAGTCATTAAATAATGACATGCATTTCAGTTTCAGACTTCATATCATTCAGAAAATGCATTGGAACACAAATCCTGTTTTTCTAGCAATTTTCTAAATGTGTCCGTAGTTTTGGGCCTTTGTCTCCAACATCACAACCGGCTTTGTCCAGATTTCTTGTGTTAAGACATTGAGAGGTATGGTGGGTATGTGTGCCTGTATGTATGCATTATGCATGTGGTCTCAGGCTTCCTCCCTGCTAGCATCAAGGTGAGTCTAGTGAGTTAGCTTCCATATATTTCTGTTAGTGGTCCTAGACTTTCTTCAACAGGTTCCTTTCAGGTCCCATTTTCGCGCGCGGAATTTGAATTTCAGATGGGCGCCAGCAGAGATGTTGTGTTGTGTCCAGAAAGAGGGTATTGCCATTAGAATCAGAGCAAGCAAGCCATTTCAGGAGCAGAGAAGGATTCCACAAAGGTAGGAGCAATGAGTTTTCCAGCTGTGGCACTTAGAGACCTTCCTTCATAGCTTTGCGCCACAGAGAGGTAAGCGATGTTATCTGCTTTAACATTGTTAATTGGCCTAGGCAAGCCACTTCCCTTTTCCTTGTGCCGGCAGTAGTTTGAACACTGAAATGTGGACACTAGCTTAAAGTCTTCTTAAGAAGGCTGGGTAGGCTCAAGTTTTTACCTTGGTCAAAGCTAACACCAGAAGGATAGAGTGTATTTCTGTACAACGCAGATTAATTAACTGCCAAAGTAAATTTCCTCAGTGATGTAGCTTTTGTGTATAGATTCTATTAGTTCAAAGTCCTGTATGCTTAGAAGTTTGTGTGCTTTATAGTTGCTTTCCTCAGAGCCACTTTTTGAATTGTCGATCATAGGTTGTTAGTCTCCCTGGTGACAGCAATGACATTGAAAAATACTTATTTTTTAAAATGATAAAAAAAGCAATCGACTTTGTGAAAGTTGCACATATCCTTTCCAGATTGATCAGTCACACCAGAAACGTGAATTTCTTGAGATGTAGACTAAAGTCTTTTAAGTTTAAAATAACTTCATTGCAACTTTTTTAAGGGCTAACATTATATGAATTTAGGAATGTAGTTTACTTTGTGATTAAATTTGTGCTGAGTAATTGGAACATTGATTTGCTATGATTTTTTTCCATCCTGCCATGATGTAATTATTACTTGTCTGGCTGTTTAAAAACATGTGTCTCTGTGTTATATTAATCACTACAGTGTAGGATAGTGCAGTTATGCATACTGTAGTGGCCATTAAAATATAATGTAGTTATGAGTACTGTAATGGCCTTTGCTATGCAATGTAGTTAAAAGTGCAGCCATATAGAACTATTATAGTGAATATGAAAGAGTATCCAATGTTTCAGGAAAACTAATACTGTAAAGGAGATCTGTAAACCCGTTAGTATGGCAACAGAGTACAGAATCTGTGAAGCTATTGTATAAAAAGAAGCATTGCATTGAGGTGTGGTAATGGGTTAATGAAATGGGTTTGCAATGAGACTAGCAAAATAAGATCTTTAAAACTGAGAAGTCTTAGTATGTCTGAAAGATGTAGTGATCGTGTGCTAGAGAAAGGCTTTTAGCGCTTGTGCATCATATAGAGAAGCAGATAATACAGTGGAAGATGCACTCTCACTGGACTGGTTTCTTGAATTTTACTCTGCTGAAAGTCTGTTGAAATTCATGACACAAAGTAGTTGTACACATGGGGGACACTAAAGATCAGCTCAGCTAGCCCTGTGAAGTAGCGTCTTTTGCTGCAGTACAGTTCTAGAGGGAATGCTAATCTGAGTATGGTTCTTGAGAGATCCTGTTCTTTGGCACAGTTCTGGAAGAAACTCATACCATCTAGCATCTAGAAATTCTTAGACATTTCCTTTGCACAGTCTTGAAGATATACTACACTGAAGACTGAATGGGAATATGATGCATTAGCTAAGTCTGAGGTCTTAAAGATGTGTACTGAGATGATAAGGTGAGATGTTAATTACTTACTTTGGTGGAAGGAAATAAATATAGAAACCATAACAGGATAAAACTGAGTGCAAACAAAACTAGTGAGGATGCAATATAAAATTAAAGGCAAAAAACTTTGTTCTTCATTGTCAGTGTTACATCTTTAATGTATTTGAGTGTGTTTTTTTGTAGAAAGAGAGAAATATGAAATCTATATGTAGATGTTTTGTCATTCTTAATAGTTAGAAGTACGTGTTAATTGAGTGTTGTACTTTGCTATGTCCATGGAGTTTAAAACAAAAAAGATAACAATGGTTGCATGATGAGCAGACTGTATCTTTAGCCATTCAATGTTTTGTGGTTTTCTGTTTAACTGCTTGGTAGGAGTATCCTTTATGTGATATATTTTATTTTTTTACCTCTGATTCTTTAACTATTTGTTGGAAGAAAGGGACAGATTGAAGTGCTAGAGTGTTTCTGCTTATAAAGGGCCTAGCTAGTTATAACTTGGTACAGATTGTAGGTATGACACTGCACCTTATGCCAAAGTGATGTTTAACTTGAGCCATGACCGCAAGTGTTTGCGAGCTCAAGTAGTTATAGATGTTTAGCAGTGTCACATGCAAAACTGGTGCTGTAGGTCAGAATAAAAGGTTAGTTCAGTGCACTTTATTTTATATTAAATTCTATATTGTGATTCCTTCATACAATTTGACTTACATTTCCTAGTTGTTAAAAAGTCTGTGAATTCTGCTATTGATTTATATATTTTTGATTTATAATTCTTTACTTTTAATTGTTTTGTCACTGAAAATGCATCCTTTAAATGTGTATCATTGATTGATTTACTGAAGTATTACATATCTTGTCCAATGTACTAAATGCTTTGTGTATATTAAGGTACAGTACATTATAACTTTGGAGACTTGTGTTCCTCATGTAAGAAAACGGGTTTGCTTACTACTGTTGGCAATAAATTTGGACTTGCTGAGGATGGTTTTACTTGTGCAGTTGGCACAACTTGGCAAACTCTTACGTATTTTAATTACTAGGCTGATGATAAATCATGTTTAGCAAAGTGCAAGTAGCACACATTAAGGAAAGGAAGTACCCTCTACTAGTATAGCTCACTTGACCTGTATCAAACTTGATGCTACAGATGACACACTTGTAATTCAGGATTCTCAGCAGATTGAGGATTCAAAGGGCAACTAGAAGAGAATTGTATCCTTACAAGCAAGTGATGTAGGTGGTAAAAATGGTGAGGTTGATAAGACTAACTGTAATGAAGATTATGCTTTTATAGAATTGGAATATCAAACAGTACTGAATAATAGGTGAAAAATTAGTTGGGTAAGAAATGATTTATTAGTAACTGGAGATTAAATTATTGAAGGAACTAATACCCACATTTACAGAGTGCTTAAAGAACATTGAATAGTGTTATGACAGCAAAAATATAGGATGTGAGAGTAAGGCATTAGGAATGAGTTTCATGGGAAGAGAAATTTACTGTTGCTCGTACTAAGTGCAATTAACTGTTTTGTTTAGCTAATGGTAGTCACTGTTTGCGCTGTAGAATTTGAAAGCAGTGTTAGTACCATAATTGCCTTTGGTGCAGAAGGCTGTGGATGCTACTCCCACACCAAGCAGATGAAGTGCTAGTATTGCATGCCCTTTCAGTTGCTGAGTATTTGATGCATTTTATGGGGGAAATAGGAGTTCTTCACTATGTGTGCCCTCCTTTGTATGAGATGCCTATGAACGTGTTGGTTTGTCAGTCATTCCCTATTGCAATATTAAGAGCTTACCATTTTTTTAATATAACATAGGCAATTTATTTTTCAAGGGCAGTAGGCAGTGAATTTGTAGATGAAACACTGAATATAAAGTTATTTTCTAGCAACAACCTCTTCACTGGTTTCAGATCTCTTTAATGTGGAATTATTCAGATGAGTTTTACTTCTGCAAAGATTCTGCATATTGATTGATATTGGTGGATTGTATGACAGAAGTTTGAGTAGAGTGGCCCTTTATTTTTGAAATGTTCTGAATTGGGCAGGTTGTCATTATTGGGTCATATGATTTGTTTCATTGCTTAAAGGAAAAATGTTCAGAACTATAAATTTAAAACACACTCTAGCAAGTGGTGCTGTATTATACAAGGGATATAATTCAATTATTATATAGTATAATTAATACAGTCAGCAAGGTGAATCAAATAATTTTTGCATGGTTCTAGAAATGTGTGCAAGGAGTCTATGATTTGAAAACAGCCCAAAGGTAAACTTACCCTGCCACTGGCCAGATGCATTTTCTTTGAATGCGGGTTTCAATGCTGTTTCGTGAGTGTGGGTTTCAAAGGTAGAGAAGTTTTAATGCTAAGTCTCTTTTCATTGTAAGACTATTGCTTTGTTTAGGTTTAGTAAATGTCTATCAGTGTTTGTGCTATAAAATTTGAAATAAAAGTTGTAAATGAAATCCAAATTTCTGTAATCATTGTAGAAGTAAAGCATAAAACAGTATGCACACTGGGGGATTTGAACAGTGTCTATGACAAATGGGGAAAAATAGCCAAGTATTGGGACACTGGAATGGCTGCGTGGGCAGGGGTGGGGCCAAGTGGGCGTGACAGCAGAAGGGGGTGTGTCGTGTGGGCGGGGCTTGGGTTTGCACCCCCCTGCAAAAAATCCTGCGGGCTCCCTTGCATACATATACTTAGAAATGGTAGATTAACCATTACTAAGCAGGTCTGCAGTCAGCTTAGAATTCTCAAAAATGGCCAATCACCAAAAAGTGCAGGAAATGCGGCATATTTAAGCCCCATAGGCGGGAATACTCACCATAACTGATTGTAGCTCACATTTGCAGTCAGAATGGTAGGTGCAGGAGAGGGTTCATGCTTCTGAGTGCAGCGTTGGGGCATCAAGGAGTCGAAATACATGGTTTGGCTCCTTGTCCACCATCATGAGTCCAGACTCCTGCAGGGCCATTTCCAAGGGACGGAATACAAGGCTGAGGCTTGGAACCGGTTAGCTCATGACCTCACCAGTGCCACAGGCATTCCTCGCACCAGTGAGCAGGTCCATCACCACCATGCAGACCTGAAGAGATGGAAGGAGGACCGCTTGAACCAATGGATCCAGGAAGCCCGTGGGATGCAGGATGCCCCATGACTGAGTATGTAGCCATGGACTGCAGTATGTAAGAATTGATAACTGAGTTGGTATAATGGATAGCTATGTCTCAATATCCCTTCATTTACTTTAAACCTGCAGGTGACCATGCTGCGAATCAGCAAGCATATGCTGATAGGCTGCAAAGGCTGCGCCACCAGGCAGGTTACTGATTCTTTTGCATGTTTTGTTATATAAAATAGGGATGACAGCATGAAATAAAGTGTTGTAGTACAATAATACAGCCATAAAATGGCCTGAATAAGTCCTCTGCATGTACTGTTATACGACAATTCATAGAGCTAGAAAAAGAGCATAGTAACCCATTAAGAAAGGTAACATATGTCAGGAATAAAATCTCTGCAGGTACTGTCATATAACATAAGTGACTGAGTCTGAAAAAGCGTGTTCTAACCCATTAATAAAGGTCTAATCTGTCTTGAATGTGTCTTCCATTTGCACAGTTACAGCAAATAAAGGTGTGAGTCTGTGGAAAAGTGTGCAATGTCAGTAATAAAGGTTTAAAACCCGGAGTGTGTGTGTGTGTGTGTGTGTGTGTGTGTGTCACTTAGTTTGAATTGTTGTTGTACCCTTGCATTATACAAATAGTACTGTTTTAAAAAGTGCTGGCAACCCAGAGTTCTGCAGTCCCATATAAAGTGGGTGTTGGAAGTGATAGTAGCTGTGATGCATATATACAGTCCTCAACAGTCAGTTACTGTCTGGCATGCATAAGTAAATCTTGCACATGAGTAGCATGCTAATATGTTCCCCAGAAATGTGAGTGTGCTTCCATAAATGCAGGGTTCTGTGCAAATTGAAGTGAAAATGTCATGTGAAAACATCCAATGTAGATAAAGAAATATAAAAGCAATCATGAAATATGTAGCAGTAACATCAGCATCTTGGACAGTTAGTATGTCAGATATAGGTCAAGTATATATTGAACTAGCCAAACCCATTACACAACCTAATGCATGGTGGCAAGTGTAATAATACATGTAGGGAATATACAGTTGCAGTCACTAGGAATGTAGTGTAGAGTAAAAGTAATTATAACATGTTAACTGAGGTTCTTTTCTACACCCTACTGTTTGTGCATAAACCATGAAATTCCACACCTCAATGGGTATGTGTAATCTTAAATATTTTTTGGGACATATGTCCTATTGTTTTATAAATATTTGCATTCATGTTGATGCATGTGCCCTGTTCAAACACTATGTTCATAGTGGCCTGTTGCTACCAAACATCCCTGCATGCGGTTGGAATATACACTGTCATTCAATATATGCATGTGTTATGCTTGCTGATCAACTGTTGGAACATTGGTGCATTGGGTTAATGGGAATATTATTGCATGTTGTTACAACTAATCTGGAATGCTGTTGTTTATATTGTAATTAAACACACCTAATCACAGAACGTATGGGAAGGCCAGTCCCAGCGGACCCACCTGTCCCTCCTCAGTTGGCGAGTGCACCTGGCACCAGCAGCTCTGATGCCCAGCCAGGGCTCCCATCCTCTGTTGGTCCTGTGCCACCTTCGGGTGGAAGCACTGCAGGGAATGGGGTTCATCCCCCTGTGTAAGCGTGGGTGGAGAAGGGCCACCTGTCACCCTTCAAAGGGTCCGGGATGTGGTGCATAGGGAGATCCAGCGTTCAGTCGCTGATCCCCTATGCCAGCTCGAGGCAAGAGTGGCGTGTCTCTCGGGTGAGCCTGGCTGTCCTACTCAGCCCCCGGCACAGCCACCCTCTGAGCTGTGAAGGTGCAGTGGTGACTGTCCATGGGTGGGGATTTCAGTTCCACTGTTACCATCTGTGGGCTCATGGGCTTGTGATTTCCAAACAACCTTCCCCGTCAATTGTGTTCACCCACCCCATGTGTCAAATACCGCCCCTGTATGCATCTTGTTTGTTTTGTCTGTTTACCTCCCCAAATATACCTACATCCCCTACCTCACATTCCACTCTCACCTGAAAAAAAAATAAAAAAAAGGGCAAGCTGTTCCCACAAAAAAATTATGCCCCATACATAGTTGCCCATTTCACACACATGTCCGCCGGACATGTAAACTGATAATTATAATTGGCACTACAACATACTCTGTTGTCCTCACCCCACTCTCAGGGGTGGAAGGTTGCAAATTTCACACCAAATTACGAACATATGCACAGCTGTTGCTGGTAAAGAAATGGGCAGCTATGGGCCTTCCCTAAACCCTTCCTGCACATCCCAGCTGGTTTCCCTACTGTCTTTCCCTCTTTGTGCCCCCTTTTTCACCATTTTACTATCTCCCCATTTTCTTTTCTTTCAAAGAAATTAGCGTGGGGGTTAACAGGAGTAAGCACTTTTAAGCAGTAGTAAGCGGGTAAGCGGGGGTGCACGAGTGTGCACATGTGTGCACTTAGCTAAGTATTGCTAAGCGTCGCGCAAACCCATGCAAACCTGCTTACAACTGCTTAAAAGTGCCTTAGTCACTCTGTATGACAGGGCCCTTGTACTGCTCAGCATAAAAATAGAATACCCCTGGCAGTCTCGAACCCCAGACCTTAGACTCACTAGACTGCATGAAGTACCACTAAGCCACAGCAAATATACAAGAACTTCGTGCTGAAAGAAATATATCATGCATCACAATGAGTGAATGTAAAGGGAAAATAGGAAGGCCATAACACAAAGCTTGTTCTGTGGATCTTTACCAGCAATTGTTGTGGAATTGCATTACATGAGTGTGGTAAGAGAAGCAGCCATGCTAGTAGTGAATAATGTTACAGTAGCACCTTACAAACCCCACACAGTATCAGAGCAGGATAAACACTGACATATTTGAATAGGTCAGCGGCCACACCTCCCAACTGTGACTGATTTACAGGGATATCCCTGATTTGCAAACAAATGTTAGCTGTGCCCCTCTGACTCCCTGTGAAATGTACTAACAGTACGCAGAAAGGTGGAGAATCCCACTTAATGATCAATGTCAATAAGTGAGAGTAGACACTGCTTGCATGTCAGAAATGGTGTAGTAATACATATGCTCCGAATATCCCAAAGTCTCAACTGCAAAATATCTGAAATATATCACAGGTATATCCCACTGATATGTACTTCTCCCTGAGGCTGTTCAAATATATACCTGAGAGTATCTGAGGCCTGGAAGTGCCAGAAACACACAGGCATATCATCCTGTCTGCTGTTACACACTCTGTGAACAGCTGTAGAATGAATTCCACAAGCATGCCCTTATGTAGGAGTACAACACAGAAATATCAAAGGATGTAACCATGTACTGCTAGCAACCAACTGCAACAATGCCAATGTTCAGGTGCTGAAAAGACTGGTGTGGTGCACAGTCAATGAATACTAGGCTTTCCTCTGTCTACCATCTGGATATGTCCAATGGTGGGAGCTACTCAGACAGATTACTAGCCTTTATAGACTTACAGGTACACAGCAACTCTGCATGTTCAGCAAGATAAACATCACACGATAATAAATAATGCACTCTGCAATTCTGCACTCCTACCCAAAGGTACTATATACCTGTGTAGTCAGGCACAACCAAGGGTGTAGGTAGGCATACACAGTACGGAAATATGTCCAGTTGTCCTGAGCAGACTGTGCTAATATCAACACAAACAAACCACAAACTGTTCAAACGTGAGTAACGTACTAATGACAGTATAGCAGTTCACAAACAGTGCATGTGCTTGATATACATAATTGGTAGTACAACATACTTATTTGTCCTCACCCCTCTCTCAGGGGTGGAAGGTTTCAAATATCCCACCTAATGTATTGCATATGCACAGCTGTTGCTGGTAAAGAAATGGGCAGCTATGGACCTTCTCCACACCCATTGTGTACATCCCAAGCTGGTTTCCCTACTGTCTTCCCTTCTTTGTGCAACCTTTATCACCACATTCCTATCTCCCCATTTACTTTTCTGTCAAAGAAATGAGCGCGGGGGTTAGCGGGAGTGAGCACTTGTAAACAGTAGTAAGCGTGTTTGCATCAGTGTGCGCACATGTGCGCTTAGCTTAGCATCGCTAAGCGTCACACAAACCCACGCAAACCTGCTTACAACTGCTTAAAAGTGCCTTAGCCACTCTGTATGACAAGGCCCTTGTACTGCTCAGCAGCAAAATAAAATACCCTTGTCAGTCTCAAACCCTACACCTTGGACTCACCAGTCTGCATGATGTACCACTAGGCCACAGCAGATATATAATAACTTGGTGCTGAAAGAAATATAACGTGCATTACAAGGAGTGAATGTAAAGGGAAAATAGGAAAGCCATAGGAATACATTGCAATAAAGAAATATAACATGCATTACAAGGAGTGAATGTAAAGGGAAAGTAGGAAAGAAATAGGAATACATTGCAATAACTACTGTCGTATGCCAGTTAATTCCCTAATTTCAAAATAAAGTACATACTCCTGTGTATCCAGTGTTAGCATTAGGAGGTGTGAGTAAACATACACACTGAGAGGAGTGTACTGGAAGAAGCAACAGTCAGGTTTCAGTACAACATGCATTTCACTGGCTACAACCCAGCTTCAGATATGAGACATATACCAACCTTCTGACTGACACAACAGTGTCCACAGCAAACAAGCATGGTCCCCACCTTGCAAAACTGAAAGGCCTATGCCTACCTAACCTATCATTTTATAGCACTGTCCTGAAATCACAGTGAGAACTGCAATTACCACACAGCAGGCTGCATGCAATTACTAAATGGTGGGCACCAATTGGTGCAGAGGCCATCACATGCACATATGCAGATACCTACAAAGGCAGCCTGTACTTGCTGTCCACACATGCAATAATATCATTGCAGCAACTGGAGAGAGAGAGAGCGAGAGAGACAGACAGACAGAGAAAGATAGACAGACAAACAAACAGAGGCAATTGGAGACACCAAACAAAAAAAAAAAGAAAACAAAAAACACGTCAACAGGTACAACAGACAGAGGTGAGAAATACAAAGGTAAGGTATGTAACAGAGATGTATTTGCTGGCATCCGAATGATGTGTCTGAAGGGTACTCTACATACTGTGAACCCTCCATATATGGTAGCAGTCTGTATCTATATGTATATGCAGATGTGCATAGGGCAAGGGACATACTGCAACTGTTAGTGAAGGCTGGACATATATATGTAGTTGAAGGTTGCTATGTGCACATATCTATGTAGGTTGTAGTGTGTCACATTGAAAACAGCAAGCAGTGCAGGTATATGTCATGTGGTGGTTAAATGCTGTGGGACTGAGTTACAGGCAGTGAGGTCTGCTACAGCTATATGGCCTGAGGACAGCAAAATATATTCTGCACAACACTGTGCAATATTATTACATAATTGTATGTCTCACAACTGTTTCATAATTGATATTCCCACCATGAAAGGTGGGCAGTATGTGTGCCTATATGTGCATGTATATGTACAGCAGTGGATGTTTACAAGTATCTGTATATAAATATATATATATATATATATATATATATATATATATATATATACATATATACATAGATATGTAGATATATAGATATATACATATATAGATATATATAGATATATAGATATATACATATATAGATATATATAGATATATACAGATATATATAGATATGTATATATATATATATATATATATATATATATATATATATATTCATATATATATATTCATATCTGTATATATGTATATATGTATATATATATATATATATATATATATATATATATATATATATATATATATATATGTATATATATATATATATATATATATATATATATATATATATATATATATAAAGTGAGAGAGGGAGACACGGGGTCAGACGTATTGTTCCATGCTGGCCTCTAGTGTTTTTTTCTATATTTGTTTGGCCGGGCATACCGTACTTGCGAGGCGTACAGTTTGTGCTGTCAGACGTATTGCAACAGGTGCCTGGTGACCAAGGCATGGACTGAACACCAGTTTTGATACTGCAGTGCCATACCCCATTCCAAAACACTTTATGCACTAACTATCAGATAGGTGGTTGCCTGCCTAATACTGAAGGTGTCAGAAGGGAACATGGGGCACAGGTGGACAGTAGCCTCCCCTTTGATATTCACAGTGCCACACTAGTCTTGTTATCTGTCTACGTGGTACGTGTCATTACAAACATTGGGTCATATACGGAAATATAGGTCAGTGTCCCCTGTACCCATCACAATGCCCCATGTGGTATGTACCTCACATGACAACTACAGCAAGTGGAAAGGCCACAGACATACCTCACAAAGAGTAATACTGCCCTCAAACACATACCCTATGCAGACTGACTCACATAACCACAGCTACAGTGCATTGCATACCGGCCAACCAGAGGTTACCTCTGCTGAACATACAGAGGTATGTCACACCCATAGCAGTCAGACATCCACCATGTCAACACCTCACAATCCCACCAGGCTACACGGCCTAGGTCCCTAATCCCTGCCACCTCACTAAACAGCGCATGCTGGAGGGATAGGCTCCTATTGGCAAATATGCTATACTCTGGAGTAGACCACCCAGCATTAACAAACAAGGCTCCTCAGTAGCAGATGTCATAAATACCCCTGATGATTGTCTGGGGGATAGGTAACACGCCCTGGGAATCACGTCTGTGTATCCGGTTGACAGGAGCAAGTGAAATCAAATTACATGTGTGTCAAAGGCCAAGGTAGCATATGGCTAGGCTGCTGTAGGCCCTAGGGCCAATAGCGTATTACCTGCCTATGACACAATGCACACACACAAATGTACTAGGTGCAATACCTGCTATGTGAGGTGGAATGAGTGTGACAGTGAATGTGTGCAAGGTCTGCAATGGTGTTATAGCTTAGTGTGAGGTTGTTTCTGTCATAGTCATTTGTGTCCTAGGTGTGAGGCCAGAGAAAGATGTGTCAGTTATTGGGATGCAGACATAGTAGGATGGCATATGTTGTGACATAGTTCCTTGTGTACGACTGTGGTGTCCCATCATAGGCTGAAGAAATACATGTATGCTCAGTAAGTGGTACTGCTGGTGAATCAAGCTGACATTTGAACTGTTGTACTACCAGAAGCTGTAGGCCTAAACAGCACAGTATGGTGTATGTTCACATTCCCTGGTAACATTGTCTTGTGTGTTTCCTGTAGTCTGCACAGATTACATACCTCAGGCAAAGGTATCTGTAAGTAGGGGCACAGAGTACTGTAAGGTACACAGGAAGTGCTCAACTGTGTCAGCATACACTTGTGTGTTGTATGAATGTCTGATGTGTGTGTAATGATGCCTGTACCATGCCCGCAATCTTGTGTGTTGCAGGGTTTGTGTGTGTACCTAGCAACATGTATACTCTGTTACAGCAGTATGCCAGCTATATTAACAACTGTGCACATATGTTAGGTAGGGGTATGGCATCAACGACTAGGGTGTGTTACTGGTAATACTGTAAGTGTACTTCACATTCATTGCAATGGATGACATATTTCTTCATGCATTAGCTTGATATGTATCCCCGTGGCAACGCTGTGCATTGGATCCCAAAAAGTGTGCTGAGTACTGGTGTATACTGGTTTCTTATATGGAGTGTGGCAGGCACTGTTAGCCAGTTGTGGGCTGAGCACTAATATGTGGTATTGAATGTGTGTATCCTCTGACAGACAAACAGATGCTATATATTGCAGTTAACTGATATCTGTACTGTATAATGTTAAGTGTGCCACATGACTTGCTCACACATATCGTTTACTTGCCTTCCAGGCTTATGGTTCATCAAAGGAATCCCTCCTACACAGTCTCAGAGGAACAGGAAATACACCACAGCCTGGTTCAGCACTATACCCTGCTGTTTTCCAGGGCCAGCCAGCACCAGCATGAGTGTACTGCACTGTGGCAAGATCTTGTTCGTCGGGTAAATGACATAGGCATGCATAACTGGACATATGAGCAGGTATGCCATCACTGCAGAGATTTAATTAGACATGTCCGGCGGCGTGTGTCTGATATCCATAGACAACAGCTTGCCACATGTGGTGGGGTGGCCATACATCCCCTCTTCACCAGAGTGGAGGAACTGCTCCTAAGTGTGGTGGCTTCTGGCATAGAGCAGCAACAGCATCACACATGTGTCATCATGGAGGCCGGAGCCACCCAGCATGGTGACATGGAGCATGCAGGTAACATGCCCCAGCTGTAGACTACTGTTACCTGTATTGTTGGATTATGCATATGTGAGATGTGTACTGTAAAATTGGTATTGAAATGTGCATGTCATAGGTGAGTTGTAGGCCATGTACACATCACACACCTACGCATAATGCATGCTGTGCATGTTTGCTGTGAGACGTTAAACATCTCAGTAAAGTCAGTAGCTGCCTCAATCACATGCAATGCACAGAGCATCAGGCACAAATGTGGCAACACTGTACTGCACATTGGATAGGCATAGTTGACACACATGTACACAACATAACACATTTGTCATACGCAGTATACCTCAACATGCTACACATAGTGTAACCGGACACCTGCTGCCAGGTCACACTTCAGTATCCCACATGTCATCCACACACCACACATAATATACCTGAGGGGTAGGGGCCTAGCATGGGGCTGTGCAACACTCTTCAACACATAACACAGTCATGTTAGGCAATGCTCCCTATTGGGCACCTCACACACCCTTGTGCAATGTGGCTGTGTAATTGTGAACTTAGCCACGGCACTGTGGTTCAGGTACAGTATGCTAGGTGGTGGTCTAGCACACTTTAGTGGCCTTGAGTGACCACATGATGCATAATGATGATGGCTAATGGTACTACACCCCACACAGTTACATTGACCACAGTACTACACATAGCTGTCATTGCTTTGCACCTCCGTGTTGTGCGTGTGCACACATATGCACCTATACACATTATGCATAGCATGTTGTGTGTGTGCATACATATGCAACTATACACAATATGCATAGCAGTCGCATTCTGTCCAAAGTGACACATATTTGTCCTGGAATGCTATTGGGTATATAGGTCCCATGACACACATTGGGTATGTGTGATGTTTAATGTTGCAGTCATGTACCATGCAATATCATGGCTGGCACTGGCATATCTGGAATATGACCCACACTCACCATAACCACTGTAAAATGGCCATGTCCAGGATTGGTATTCCATCACGTATACATGCACCATCCCGTGTGTGTACATAGCATGCATGTGCTACACCTGTGTCCACAATTATCTGCTACAGACACAGACACTGCAATCAGACATGGAAATCCATGTGACACACAGATAACACATGCAGTCATGGTATGTATACCTGTGAGTGATGGTGCACAGGACATTGCAGAGCTTATAATACTTGCACAGAAATGTTGTGCCCTTGTACACATTGTGTTCCAGGGTGTAGGCAATCACTGAACATGTACACACATGCACCACAGCCAAGTACACTGTCATTACCTATGGCTGTCTAAACTCACACTGCATGGACTTGATTAACACTTATTCTGCATGTTGATACGTGTGACGTGACTGTTTGCCTTGTGATACTGTCACCCACCTTCAACCACTATTGAGTATGTTTTGGATTGCTGTTGTGTGTGTGTATCTGCTGTAGTGAGGAGTGTGCATGTGTTCCTGTGTGCATGTGTGCATGTGTTCATGTGTGCATATGTGCATGTGTTCCTGTGTGCATGTGTGCATGTGTTCCTGTGTGCATGTGTTCCTGTGTGCATGTGTTCCTGTGTTCATGTCTGCATGTGTGCATGAGTTCATGTGTGCATGTGTGCATGTATTCATGTGTGCATGTGTCCATATGTGCATGTGCCCATGTGTGCATGTGTCCATGTGTCCATGTGTGTATGTGTGCATGTGTGCATGTGCAGACTGTAAAGTGTGTTTCCTGTCTTCCTCTCACAGGTACAGAGTTAGGGGTTGGCGAAAGCAGCATGCAACCTGAAGCCACTGCCACGAATAGTGGAGATGATGACACATGTATTTTGGCACAGGACGATTTGACAGGATCTGTCGTTGGTCTGCCATTCATCAGTACACTGCGTTCAACCCCATCTGTGTGCACACTCATACTGTCAATACATCCCTCACCACCAATGGCCATAGGTGAGGGACAGCATACAGTTGGCATTGACCGAGAGTGTGGTACCCATGACACTTGCATTCCCTCACAGCAGCCATAGCCATAGACCTGGAATGGTACCACATAGGAGGAGGTCCAGGGGTTCTCGGGGGAGCACCACTGGTCGTATTGCCCCTGGCAGGCGTGCCCTCACAGGTCTTACGATAACCAGTATGTTCCAGGCTGTAATGCAGGCTCAGGCACATATGGAACGGTACACCAGGCAGGGACTTAGGATGCAGAGGGCACATTACACCTCTATCAATGACAGCATCGGTGACCTTGCCGGTGCCATCTGGACATACACCAAGGTCATTGATAGACGTTGGAGGGAGACATTAGATGCCCACCACAACATGTCTTCCATGAGCCAGGACCATGTGGGATGGTTGCGACGTCGATGCGGATGCATGCCAGCAACAGCAACAGCTGGCAGTGGTTGCGGATGACCCACAGTTCACAGCTGCTCCTGTAGTGGCAGTACCAGCCTCAGCAATGCTGGGGCTGGCCTGTCCATTGACCATCCCAGTAGACCACGTGCACGTGACTCTGGCCAGTCCCAGCAGGGACATGGTTCCAGTCATCATACCTCTGCCTCTGGTGACAGTACCCAGTCAGGGGTGGTACCCAGTACTGTCCGTAGCACCCCTGCCAAGCACAGGTACTGTGTCCATGGCCGGAGACAGTGATCTGTACAGCCTAGCAGGTACAGTCTGTGTCTGTCCCACAAACACCCGTATATGGCAGCTACATGGTGGAGCTGTGTGCATGCAGACACACACACATTAACCAAACAACTAGGGCTCACACATACTCACACAAATTACATCAACACTGGCCCATGCTGTACTGTTGTCCCTCACAAACACACACACACACACACACACACACACACACACACACACACACACACACACACACACACACACACAGACATGTCGATTTGGATGGGTCAATGTCACGCTCTGGCAAACAACAATATGCCCTGTGCATATGATGATACCTGTGTCGCTTCCTGTCATCTGCATCATTGACGGAGGGACAGGCTAACATGGTGCTGATGCACAGGGTGACACTATAGCAGTGTAGCAATAATAGCAAGTTGTCAACAAGGAAGTGTAACATTCTTGTAGGTATATCTGAGCAGACATTATGCATCAAAGCTCTGATTGTCAATGTAGCATTGTTTACACCACTGTTAGGTATGAGTATGTATTGTCCACCCATGTGCCACTTGGCTGAAGTGTAATGTGTTGCCAGCATGTGTTAGTGAGTGGACAGTACGTGTGTGATGTGTGCAGTACAGATTAGCAAGTGTACATCTGTGAACATGGTGGGTGTGCACTGTCTGGATGTACTTGCATAGGGGACACATGGGACGTGTGGCATACCCTGTCGTACACATTGTTAACATCTCATAGTATCTTTCAATGGCCAGTATGCATTCTACTACAGTTATGTACTAACATGGGTAGACGTGTGTATGACATGGGTTGACACTATGCTGTGGGTGATATCGTTAATATATGTCAATGATTTGCGGTCTGGTAGTATACACAACCTCAACAGCATGACTATAAGCAATCATTGGATGATGTCCTGACAAATGACACATAGTAGTAGGGAACCCAGTGACAACTGGATCCTTCCGGTGCTACACTATAACACTAACCAATGGTAATGACCACCACCCATTCCTGTGACCACACCTGTTTGGCATATAGCCCCCTTAGGTACATGCAGACACACTAGGGATGTGTCCATCCAAATCTGGAAATGCATGGATTGGCCTACAATGCATTCCCTGGATGGGACGCATATCCTACACAAGGGTATCATACAGACAGATACCTGTTGTCTGATACATGCTGTATAGCAGTAAGCCGACTATGGCATAGTCATCCTCATGTACTATACATACTATCCCATCAGTACCACACAGGTGGTAGCCCTCAACATGTATGTTGGGTACCAATGTGTACATACAGCCTCATGTTATGTCATGTGTCCCTTGGTATCCACATATCCATAGGTATTGTGGAGTACCAAAGTGTATCACATAAGACATTAGAGGCCTGAATGCATATCCACAAGGCAGTCGTTCACCTATAAAGACTGTCCATTCTTGGCAGTCTTTGTTGTGTATGGCCATGTCTGACATATACCCCAGGCATATACCCTCACTCACACTACTCATAAGTAACTGTCATGGGTGTGTGTGCCACAGATGACCTTGGCCACAGAACACAACAGTGGACGGCCTTGACACATACATACATATGTGACCTATGATCTGAGAAGCAGCGGCACAACCTGTCATTGGAAAAAAATGTATTCATGTAGTATGCAGGCTTCACACCTATGTACTGATTGAGTGGACATGTGCACATATGTATTTGCCATGCAGGTACCTGATGTGTGCAATGCACTTACTGCTATAATCATACTATGTCATACCATAGTAAAAGCAAAACCCACACCGCATTGACCAACAGTGACACACACACAGTCAGCATTTGCAGGATTCAAACCCCTACCTAACTATGTTATGAGACTAGAGAAAGATGCATTAACACGACACACTATTTGCTTTATTAGCTGGTTTCCCTTCTCTGGCTGTATTTGTAGGATGGTGACATCATCAGACTGGACATGGTGATGTGTGTACACTTTGCTTTATGCCATTCCAGGAATGGTCCATGTGGGTCAGCAGGTGTCAACAGCTTGAACAAGACCTCAGAATCTTTACCTTGTGTGATCTATCTGTGGACACATTGACATTCCGTCATATGTCAACACATATTTATGCACAGCTTGTTGGTTTTGTGGATACTACATGCATCTGGGATGTTGATAAAGGGCTATTCAAAGTCTATGTGACACATGTGTAGATGTGTTCATTGATGTATGTCCTGGGTGGCTGCCTTGCAAACAGTCTAGCATGTTTGGGAACCATGATCCGCACATGAACATACCACGGTTGGTAGGGTTGCGTGTATGTCAGCTTCCAATAGCTCTGTTTATGACTGCAACCATGATGGACTCCATGACCTTGCAAATCAGACTTCATAGGCGTACTGGACTTGACTTCCCATGGTGTGTTGTGCACCAACACTTGTGGGGAGTGCCATATGTAGCTGTGACACATTCAACGGTTCCACATCCTGTGTAGGGGGTGAGGCTCAGCTGACTGTTCAGGTGCATGATCTGTTTGTTCTGTAGTTTGTGCATGACACATATTGGGAATCAATGTATTCCACTTGCTGCCGTGCTTTTGGCAGTGGGGGTAGCTGCTCATCCATTCTACATGTGATATCTCCTGGTATGATGATGTGGACAATTGTCAGTAGGAGATGGGTATGTACATATGGGCCTGTCTGTCATGATGTCGGCATTGTCACTCAGGTACAGTTGGCCCTGTCTCAGGACATATATGGGTGTACATTGCTATTAATGACATAGCTGAAGGAGGTGTCATGATTCAGTCTGGACTGCTTCTCAGCTACTCTTTACAAAACACCAACGAACATGAGCACTAATCCCTGTTATACTCTTTTACACACTTAACACCCTACTGATCCTTTGTGATCAGGCTACAGAGTATGTCATGATAATATCCTGGCATGTCCAGGGGTCAGTTTTGTGTGTACTCTTCATTCCAGCTGGTGGATATTGTGATATTGACACAATGTCACATCTGCCTCATGTACACAGACAACCCTCTCCTCCTCCCGACAAACTCAGATATATGTGTGAGATGCACCTATATAGACATACAGGGTGCTGAACTCTCTCAACCCATGACTGGCACAGTCTGTCATGTGGTAAAGGTAACCACACACACCACATATCAGTCTCACATATCCTCTAGTAACAGCACTCGAACCACATTATCACACACAGACATACTTGGATACTGTAAATGTACTCTACCTAAGCAGCAGAGACCTCCAAAGCAGACACGCACGCACCTGCTACCCCACTACAATACCCACATATCACATAGTTCACAATGTCAGTGTGCCACACAGTCACTGCCCTTCCGGCTAAACAACACACCTAATACACTTGTAATAGACGACACTTATTGTCAGACACATTGACGTACCACTCACCAGCCCTAACAAGGGAATAGTCACTTTGGGCTGTCTGTTGGGTGCCAGGATCTGTAGCATAACACAGGCAGTCAGATCACTCCAAAGCAAGTACAGGACTGGCACCAACATTGTCCATGCTGGTGTGTATATCCTCAGACGTTACTCCCTGGACCACATGACATGATACATGGAGGAACACTCTGATCATGTAGCCCAGGCCAGTATGACCCTGACCTTGTCTAGCATCTTGCACCCACCAATTATGATGTCACAGTATACAGACACACATATCACATTTAACAGTTGCCTAACAAATGTGTTTAATTCATAGGGGATACAGTGTCTGTCAGCCTATAGTGACATGCTCAACATGCCACGTAGCTTCACTATGGAAAACTTGCACCTGTCACCCTTGGACTTAGGAATGCTGGCTAAGTCTCTTGCTACCACCATAGTGCCTTTTTTAAGCAGGGCTCGGAAGACAAACCCACCTCCATAGACATTACAGGTTAAATTAAACTAAGAGTAATGATGCTCAACAACAGTTGTGTTAACCTCATATTGCGGCCACTCAGGACTCTCCTCAGTATGGAGGACAGTGATATCTGTGCACTGACAGACGCCTGGTTCAGGCTCACTTATGCGCACCAGCACTACCAGGTTATGTTTCATACCATGCTGTCTGACAACAAGACTTGGAATAGACAACACAACTAGGTGGAGTATCCATATACATCACAGATACACACACCTCTGGGTTAGCAGCACTGCACAAAGCATCACAGACCATACATATACAACTACCATTGTGCAATACTGCCTTTCAGTTTGATGCCTGCTACAGAACATACTCCCAAACTCAGGAACCACACTCAGCTTTCGTGGGAACTATGGAGAATATGAAGGTCTCCACAAACACCATTATACTGTGTGACTTCATATACACAAATATTGACTGGGGATACTACTCAAGCCCTGACACCCTCACCCAATAGTTGCTACAATTTGTAGACTCATATGCTATGGCACAACCAGTCAGCACAGCCACAAGGGAGAATACATATTGGGCCTGATCATCACCAACATGGGGACTCTATGTTCCACACCAGTGATATACCCCTCATTGGTAAGGTCAGAACATACATGTATCTCACTGGACATACATATACCCTCCACACACCCATCCTGGGCAATCTTGATGAACTTCTCATGAGCCAATTTCTCACTTCACCGAAGCAAGGTGGTATCCTTCAGAGACCCTGAGACAGTGGCAAATACGGCTCACACTGCTGCATCATTTACATACACATGCTATGGACACCTAGTGGATTGCATGGATTGTGCTATCCCAAATAACAACAGGACTTACTACTCCAATGGCAGGGGACCTGCCTGGTAGACCCCAGCCATTAATAAGCTGTACAACTCCAGGAGGAAGCTACTACATTATAGAGCACAATCCCAGACTGGGAAGGCATATGTGATCTGTACTAGCAGACAGCTAGATCACTCATGAACTTTTCTAAGGGCCACTTCTACCAGACAATTGCAACAGACACGTAGGACTATCACACGGCCTCCTTCAGTTATGTCAGGAACCTGGGTGGACACTCACTGATATGCTGTGAGTTACTGCATACTGACTAAACCTACCCTGAACCCACTGGCATTGCCAACATCCTGGCAAACAGGTTCAGTGCAGATGTCTCCCACCCATCCCCCCTAAGGAGCAACTATCCATCCCAACAGAGCATAACCTCCCTGACACCACACAGTAACAGGTGAATGCTGCCCTCCCCAAAGCATACATTACAGTATCAATGTGACCAGACAGTGTCCCAGCCTGCATCTTACACGAGCATCATGACAGACGCAACCCTCACATTACATCACTGTTCAATATCGGAGTTACCACAGGATATGTACCCAAGGAATGGTGTACAGCGACAGTGGTCCCACTCCACAGAGTTGGTGCCACAATGGACCACAGACAATATTGCCCTATAAGCCTAAGTAGCCTGTTCTGCAAAGCTATGGAGTGTTTTGTCATGGGACTCATACACATAGACATCGGGAACCTACAGACACATTGTCCTACACATTTCAGCGTTGTTGTGGGCAGATCTTGCCTCTTGAACCTGTTTGTATTCTTTAAATGGCTAACAGGTCCATCAACATAGGGACGGCTGTCCACACAGCCTACCTGAACCTTGCAAAACCCTTCAACACAATAACCCACTGGGCCATTATGCATAGGCTCACCAGCATCGATATGGACACATATCTCACACGATGGATTGATACCTGGGTCAGGGATAGCACCCACATGGTCAGAATTGCAGGTGCCATGTCTAACTATACACCAGTTACATGTGGCATCCCACATGGCTTGGTCCTGGGACCTCTCTTGTTCAGTATATATTTGTCTGACGTACAGGCTACCACAGAGGGAATATGGTTGAACATGTTTGCACTTGACTGCAAACTGGGTGCCATGATCAACTCTCCAGCTGCCACATGCATACTCAAACAGGGTTTCACAGAGATGGATGACTGGTGCCTGAGCCATGACCTACAGCTAAATGCCATTAGTTACATAGTCATCCCCTTTGGGAATAACAACATGCCCACACATTACCACATAGGTAGTACTCCATTACATCCGGTAGGAGTTGTTAGGGGTTTGAGGACATGACTTGTTCGTACTGTCACCTTTGACATTCACGTTGCCAAAGTGGT
The DNA here is from genome assembly GCF_019279795.1 of Protopterus annectens. Lineage (NCBI taxonomy): Eukaryota > Metazoa > Chordata > Ceratodontiformes > Protopteridae > Protopterus > Protopterus annectens. The sequence continues at coordinate 1,437,649,242 of NC_056739.1, forward strand.
TGGACACACCTTCTATGTGGGCCACCTTATCCCATATGGTTTCACATCTAGATCGAGTGAGATCATTGTGCCCCTATACTCATCACATCCATGCTTGGTTGCAATGCCACATTTGGGGTGTACCTTACCTGACCTTACCTGCAGCAACTGTACTGGCCACGGAAGTTCCTCACCAAGCAGATCTAGGGACTCACACAGATGCCCTGCACAGTTCAGATGCAGTAACTCCAGCTCTACTCAGTCGCTTACCACCTACTTGGATATGATGTGTGCCTGTTGTTTACAGATATACCCAATCCAGAATTACTGGACATGCTCCACCTCAGGATATCCGACTCCCTTGGAGCTACACACTCCAGGGATGTATACCTCAGCACAGATGTTAATAGGACATTGTGGAGGGACAGATTCTTATGCCAGAGGCTCCACTCACTCCAGAATGTAATCCCAGTTTCACATAGGCAGAGCCACCCAGTGACCACCTACAGGAGACATCTTGATGACTGTATGGGTATCGTATGTTTAGCCCTGGGATATCTTCTGTGTCCCTGCTAGACAGAGGCACACCAGCCTAAACGTACATGGGCTATCTTGTGTGACCTACTATTCACACACACAGTGTAGTAATCTGACAGGGTTGCGAATGCCAAACACACTCTGGCTAGGCTTGTACATGCCCTAGGGCAGATAGCCTAGTATCGACCTCTGAACCTATGCTAATGTTCAAGATGCACAATGTTTATTGCTGATACTGTTTGCAGGTCTTTATCATCTTTGCTTTACCAGTTTCTATGAACAACTTTGGTATCTGCAGAACATATTTGATTATGACAGGGTTCCACTATATTATAAATGTGTCTGTTGTCATATAACTGTGTGCACAGGGTGGATTGCTGTATAGTGACAGGTTCCTGGGTTAACACATGCAACTGCCAGATATGCGTGGCCCACTGCTGTACTCAGACATGGCCTAAGTGTGTGAGCATGCCCAGTTCTGCCATTCCGTGTTTTGTTGCCTAACATTTGTCTCATTTATTAAAGTGTGTGAGCATGCCCAGTGTGGCCTTTCAGTATGTTGCTATCTGAGGTCCACTACATTGGTTGATGTGTGCGAACATGACCGATATTAACATTTATACTGTGTGTGTTGGAAGTCAGGTTCTGTTCTCACTGCAGGATTCACCTTTGTGTCATAAGTTGACAAGGATTATGCTGTGCTTTTAGGGTTTCCATGAAATAATTTGCATAGACTTATCAACATTCCTTCATACAGGCTGAGCACTGCAATACTGTCATGGTTTAGTGGTTCAGTACTTTGGCTATAGTGCACAGTATCCTGGGTTCGCGGCCCATTACTGCTTTATATTTTCATACTGAGCAGACCAGACTGCTTAAGGGCCCGTTAAGCAAATATGAGCATGTTGGCTTTTGTTCAGCTATGCCCTACTTAGACCAGGCTTGTCCAACATTGCTCAATATTCACCAACATTGCTGGGCGTTGCCCAATATTACTGAACATTGACCACAGTTGTGCTAGTTGGTGTGTGCAATTTTGTTTGCATATACTACATGGTGGTAAATGCTGTTTAGCACTGCTTTATATTGCTTAACACATGGCAATCATGCCTTAGGTGGTGCTGCAGGACTGCCTATGCTGGATGCACATACTACACTCCCTGTACATGTTTGAAAGCAGGTAGTGTCAACTTAGGCATCCCTTTTACTATATGTGCGAGTCGGAGAGAGGTATAATTTCCAGAGTTCCTACTGAGCCAGTGTATGTGCTATTTGTTGCCTCTTTGCCAAGGCCAAAGCATACTGGGCACACCTCCTTCTGCCTACTGGGGCAGGCTCAGGTTGTTCCTCCTCCGAGTCACGCTCTGCCTGTAATGGCCTTGGCAATGGTGGGGGGCTGTTTGGCCCAGGCCTATGCTGGTCCTGCTGCAGCTGTTTTCATAGGATCATATTATGTAGCATAGCACATACCATGACAATTTGGGTACATGTAGTTGGTGAGTACTGCAAGGCTCCAACAGATGTGTCCAGGCACCGGAACCGTGACTTGAGCAGCCCATTAGCTCTATTACATTATGTGTTTGTGCATGTGCCTCATTATGGCGTTCCTGTTCAGGTGTGTGTGCGTTTCTGATGGGTGTCATCAGCCACGGCTCCAGTGCATAGCCAGCATCCCCCACTAAGTGACCATGTGGGATGTCCCCATTGGCAAATGTCTGGTACAGCTGTGTCAGATGCCAGATATGGGAATCATGGTATCTTCTAGGGCAGCCTGCACACACATTCAGTATTATGCCCTGGGCATCACACACGACCAGTTGATGGAGGGGAAGCCCTTGCGGTTGAAGTAGACCCTACCCCACTCGCTGGCTGGTACTTTGATGCATATGTGCATGCCGTCTATTGCACCCACTATCTCAGGGTATTCTGCTATTTGCTGGAAGAGACGCATATTGCTGGCCAATACCTCATGGGAATTGGGGAAATATACATGATCACCGACATGTGCTGACATGGCATCCAGGAACTGCTGTAGTACCCTGGATGCTGATGCCTGTGATATCCCCATCATATCACCAGTTGGTCTCTGGAAAGAACCTGTTGCTAATATTCTTAGGCCAACACATACCTTGGTTTCCACTGGGATGGGTTCCCCTCTGTTGGTTCTGTGTCTGAGGCGTGGCCTGCACAGCTCAACAATTTGCTGCAGGAGGTCTCTGTCCACTCTATAGCGCTCCACTATCTCCAGCTCATGTAGCCCCTGGTAGGTTACCCTAGGCCTGTACACTGTTCTCCGTCTCCTCACTGTGGGTTGTCCAGCAGCATTTCCATTGTAACCACCCTCAGCATGTTGCATATGTCACCTTATAACAGCAACTGCAGCCCCTAACATTTCTTTGTCTCAGTAAAGCTTTTTCAGTTTTCACTTCTATTAGCTTATTGCAGTGTCTGTTGTGAGAAACATAATGGACTGTTGTTTGCAGAGCTTTTTGTGCTAGGCTGGGCTGGGCTAGTGTACTGCCTGTGTAATTGCCTGATTCTGATTGTTTTCACCTGCTAGCTCTGCTAGTACTCCCTGGTAGCTTCCTACTATTTCTTGTGCTTCCTTTTTCCTTTCTGTTTCTTCAGGGGGGGCCACGCACACAAGCGCAAATGCGCACAGCAGCTAACATGCGCGCACACATACTTACATGGACTAAAACTTGCTTATTCCAGTTAAAACGCGTGAACACGAGCACAAACATGCTTATAACTCTTTAAACAGCCTTATACATGCTTATTCCAGCTTAAACGCGTGCACTCATGCTTACATGCATGCACTCTGTCTTACTTGGGTTTACACGTGCGCACACATGCACATACCCATTCAGCAAGAAACTTTGGTGTTATCCATGGCATACACCTTCCATTTCTTGGCTTTCCCTAGCCTACCTATTGACACACCTCTTTCCATGATGTATAAATGACAGCTGACACATGCCACTCTACTCCAATGAGATTCACTTCTTTCATACATACCCCCCTCATGATGTCACCTATCTTCTACTCTGTTACTCCCCATATCCTACTCCTACACTCCACTGACTGTGCTCATTTGCTATGTAAACTTGCGATTCACTATCCTAACACTCATTTACACAGAATTGTCTACTAATGCTTGGTTACATGTCTTAGACTGAGCTTCCCCCCTTAGCAACCTCTACTTGGTGGCCATGTTGTCTTCAGCCTGCCATTCCCTTGCATTGTACATTAACAATTTCAATAAAATCCATATTTGTGGGTTTTAATTTTTAGTATTCTGGGTTTTAGAGCGCAGCTCGTTTGCGCGGCACTGCGCTACGCTTGAACATCGGAAATCGGCGAAAAAAAAATATTTTTAATTTTCATATTGCATCAGGAAACATTTCCAATGGCCATATATTTGGCCATTGGCATGCTTCCTGCACTGGATGCAACCTTTATTTGGAGCTGTCACGGCTCCGTTTTGCTATGCAGAATGGTACTCAGTTGTCAACTGAGTACATTTCTGCAAATAACACTGCTCTTACTCAGACAGTTTCAGGTTTCCTGAATTGCAAATCTACCTCATTTGCATGCCTTTCACCTGCAATTGAGGTAAGTTGCATGTCCCAGCCCTGTCCGTGTAAGAACCATTTTAGGAGCTCTCTTACACGCCCCCTACAGGCTGTTCCTGGATCGCTCGTCGGACATGATGGCTGCATGGAGTCTTACTCTACTCTAAGACTCCGTGCAAGCCTTTGTGAATCAGGCCCACAGTATTATAACTTATTTCAAATAAATGTTCATTAGTTCTATAAAGTCAGTTGCTTAACTGAGCAAATAACCTTTTTTAGTGACTGCAAACTTTAAAGATTTGCCAGAAAAGCACAGTTTTTGAGGCGCAGACCAAAACCTTCATGCAAAGTCAGGGATATTGTATGAAATCAGGTGCAGTCTCAGCATTACTAAACCCTAAGACTCAGCAGAGAATTATTTTTTTTTTCTATTTGTTCACCAGGCAAAAATGCCTTATTTACAAATTACAAATTAGTACTCACTTGCAGGGTGACCAGAGAACACAGTCTGGTTAAATAACTTACTTAGAGTTATGCAGTTGGAAGGACTCAAAACTTGTTCTGTGGGCACTGAAAGTAGCTGATTGAAATCTCAGAGCTTTAGCCCTCTGCAATAAATACCACCCAAAGTATTTCATACAAATGCACACTAGTCACATATGGCCAGAAAAAAAAAGTTGTTTTCAACTACAGCAAACACCTCATCTACTATTTAGAAATTGTAATTCTCAATGATTTGTTATAAAACCATAATTTTTATGAGGCACAGACCGAAGAAATAAAGGCAAGGATTCTCTTTCATATCATGAATAGTTTCAAAGTTGTTTCACACAAAGGCTTGGAAGAGAACAAGTATTCCAATGTATTTCATGCAAACTCACATTACTCCTGTAAAGCCAGATTTCAAAATAAGCAAACTGCAAGAGATTAGTTTTTTTTTTCATCCACAGTCAATCCCCACCCCATTTATTGACTATAATCATGAATTATTTGCTATAAAAACACACATTTCATGAGGCACAGACCAAAAATAAAAGACATAGTAAGCAGCGTTTTGTGATATCAAGGATAGTTTTACATTTGTTTCACTCAAAAACTCCAAAGAGGGTAAATATTCCATTGCATGTCATACAGATGCACATTTGTCCTATAAAGTCAGATTTTAAAATAAGCAGGAAACAACACACACACACACACACACACACACACACACACACACACACACACACACACACACAGACACATCATTTTGTGATTGCTATCCTCAATGATTTGCCATAACACCATACATTTTGTAAAGCACATAAACTCCTAAGGCAAACTCTGTGATATCCTGGAAAGTTTTAACTTTACTTCACATAGTTGCAAATAATAAATATTCTAATCCACTTTCCGTCAGGACATTCTGTATGTGTACCAACACATTCTTGGATTAGATAGAAAATGTAGAAATAATACAAATTATTGGCTTGAGTTGGTTTATAATTGTCTATTGTAGATGCTTTTATGTTTAATTTTTTGTGATTTTATTTTCCTGTACTTGGTTAAAATGATATTTATTCTTAATGTATTATAGGGAAATTCAAAATGGAACTAAAACATTGGAAGCAATATTGTACATAATGTAAATAGTGTGTGAAATGTATAATGGTTTTGTAAAACAATAAAAATGATTATTGAAAAAATAAATAAATATTCTAGCATATTTCTTGCAAATGCAAACTATTTATGTGAAGCCAGATTTTAAAATAAAATGATAAAAGAGGATGTTTCTGTAATGCATAGCTATTATACTCTTCCCAAATTAATGGTTTCAGTCTTCGATGATTTATTAGAAAAGGCACTGGCATACACATGAGACAAAATCAGGGACAGTCTGAAAAATAATGAAAAGTTTTTCTTTTCTTAGAAACAAACCAACAGTAGCCAGCTTTTTGCACACAGTAGCCAGTATCCAATCTGCAGCCCATATCTCTAGAATATAAAGAGTTATACTGGCAATTAAGGTTAGACACAGCCAAACCCCTGGGCTTGAATGAAAACATTAGTAATAGCAGTGTCCTTAAGATTAGGGTTGCTAAATTATAATTGACATTAAAATTTTTTAGAATAAACTATATAGAACATGGAGTGCATTTATTGTTTTTGTCATCAGTTTTAACACAACACATACCTTTTATACATTATCAGTTATAATTAAAAATTCTATGAGAACATTTAGTGTATGAAAAAGGACAAGAGATGATGAAACACATTGAGGTCTGGATGGGTAGTATTTGACAATTACGATTTATATGGTTTTTAGAACAGCCTTTTGGGCCTTTTGGTATTTGATTAAGTTTTGTATGTTAAACAACATTTGAGTTCAGAAAATGGTGCATTTTAAAATGTGTTTTATTTAAACATTAAGTAATTAGTTAATTTATTGTTTAATAGTTTATTGTTTTTAAAAATGGGTGTGGGTTGGCTGGTGGGTATATAAAAGAAGAGTGATGAACATTACAATTGTTGAAAGCGCTTAACCTGTATGTTGATTGTGCTTGGTTTTATTCCTACTAACACATTGGATTAATAAACTGGTTTGCACTTTTTCGGTGGTACATTGAGTTGCTATTTGTTGAACTGACTTAAGCAAAAGCTCAATTAAGCAAATGATCATTTAAGTGAATGTGACCCAGAGAAAGGACATGATTGGCCGTCATCAGGAATTTGCCCTTTTCCACAATAGTGTAATCTCAGAGTTGGCATATTTAGTTAGGGAGGTGTTGGGGTGAATCCCCCCACTTTGCAGAGTTATTAATTTTGTTTTGTTTATTATGGTCGGAAAGCGGGCAACTGTTTTTTTGCCTAGGAACCTTTTTGCTTAACCGATCATTCACTTAATTGAGCTTTCACTTGTCAGTTTGACAAAGAGAGAGATTTGCTGAGTTAAGCATTCAATTAAATGATATAGACCCACATGTGCAAGCATTAGGCACTGTGAGTGTACATAAGAAGTGCCTGCCATTTAAACTTTTTTTTAGCATATAAGTAGAATGCAACACTCTGATTATTTTTAGTACATAAGGTAAACTAATTAGTAGGGTTGAACATTATTAAAAATTGCTTTTATATATTTTTTATTATTAGTAAAAGTCACTTCTCTGACTGACCACTGACCACCCCCTCTTGGTCTATGGACCCTGGGTAGGCACCAGTTTCACGGTTATAGTAAGCCATCACTGTGGATGTCACCATTTTACTTTTCTTCCTTTCGCTATATTGACCATTTAATGCAAAAGTTGTCTGTGAACAAAACTTTGTAGTTTTTATTCCTTCTTTGCCAATAGCTGCTGAGAGTACGCCTTCACTTGAATTGTTTGTTTTAAGCTTGGATATATGGGATCAGAACTTTCTACTTTGATACTTATATTACTTGTAGCATTTACTAGATTTTTTTTGTTTAAAGGGTCTTCACTCAATGTCCAACTTTTTCTGTCTCTGTGTTTTTCCTAGCATTCCTTATAAGTATCTGCACAGACTTCAGTGTTATACAGCTTTTTTTCATCACATTTCTGTACTGGATCACCTTTAATTCCTATCCTTGGCATCTGTTATGGTTTAAGGTTTGTGATGCTCTATCCCCCAGGCATGCTTTTTTTTTTCTTTTTAAATTTGAGGCATGCTTCTGATAACAAGCATGATCTTATTAGTATCTATGCACAATTAGATTCTATCCCAGTTAATGAATTTCAAGTCTGGCATTGATGACTTAGTATACACCTCAGGAATTTATCAGATAAGCAAAAATTTTATGTGGAATATGACAAAAATATGAGGCAAAACCATGGCCACGGTCCATCTGGCAAATCAAGAACAGTACAAGGTTGTTCATCTGTTCTTTATCCATTCGCTTACATCTAATTGACCTGAAAAGTGAATGCAGTTTCACCATGTCTTCTCATACTCATTTTCCAGTACACCTTAGTTTTTTTTTTTGTATCATTTAACTCCTTTTCCTTATTATTTGTTTGCCTGCTTTGTCACATGAAATTGTAGATATAATATGTCCATTAATAATGCAGCTTGCTGTTTTTTTGTCTTTATCATTCACGGATGAGTCCGATAATTTATATCCTTTTATGTGTAAACAATAGGCAATCACTGTCTAGTGATCTTTCATTTCCATTTCCATGTGGACCAGATTAAGATGCTTCTTTGGTAAAAGTGTTTTAGTAACCCAGTCTTACTTGTCTTACTTTTGCACCCTAGATATATATATTACTCTAATTCCTATAATTTGACTTTAACATAATTGAGTTCTTGACTTATCTTTTCAATGTGTTGTCATTTTATCTTAGTATCCAGAATGCCTCAATGGTGCAGAGTGATGAAGCCCTTATTACAATGAGGGCAATCATGTTTACTGATGGAGCCAAGCAGGGAGGTGGAAACATTAAGAAGTATGATCAAATGCCACTGCCAAGTACTTCAGGATGAAGTGAAGGTTGTGTTTGGAGGGAAAGTCCCAAGCAGAAATGAGGGATTATCCTCCACAGTCTATTAAGCAATATATATGGGCAAGAAGGGTCAAATGCCTGAACAAAATGTGAACCATCCATAATGGTGTCAAAATGACATCCCATCCCAGGTAACCTTTATAAGGGCAATGGGGAGCAAATGGTTGGTTGTGAGGAGATGATGATTGACAGACAGAAGGGTCAAAATTTACCCTAGGATTCAAATTTGTGTCCTTTTAACTCTTTTCTTTATTTTATCCCACTGTAATGTAACTAAAGTGTAATCATTTTTTTTTCTTAAAGGCCTCTTCCCTTTTCTCAGAGTTCCTAAAACATGATACCCTATACAGACAAATGTCTAACATGCTCCTTACAAAGATATTCACTTAAGTATTCCCCCGGGCAAATTACCAGTACCATCTTATCAGATTCCAAATATATCTTAAAAATGTGACAGTTTCCTTTTTTCATTAATTACAAATGATGAAACTGATAAGGAATCTGCTGCATATTTAAGAATTGTGTCTTGGTCTCAAAGGCCCCACATACTTGTCAAAATTGTGATTCAGAGGTAAAAGTATAATAGAAATAAAAAAGAGAATACAAAATCAACTTAGTTGTTTCTAACACTCCTTTACTTGTACTATTTAATTTTTGTGCATATTGCATAGAAGTTAATATTTTGCAGCTATTGTGCTAAAACTGCATAATCTTTACCATACAGTCATGAACAAATCTTATTGGTTATAAAAACTGAAACAACTTAAGTTTGTGTTACCTCCCAAGATTTTCCCATGTGCCCACTGAAGAACTAAGAATCAAAATAACCTATCAATGATTTGCACTTCAAAACTTTCTGACAGTCTAACACCAAAGAAAGCCAAATACAGCATATATTGCTCTTCAAAACTGTTTAGCAAACAACAGAGAAAGAATAAACAGTCAATCGCATTAAGGCTCAATTAATAATTATAATAAATATATATTTAAATGGCACAGTGATGTAGTGGTAGTGGGTTCAGGCACCTAGACAGCGAGACATTTCACTGTGGTACATTTGACTGGGGACACATGACTGAAGTGACATTCAGCTGCAGAGAAATATTGGCTGTTTGCAAATTGCCTATGGGCAAAGAGAAGCACACCCTGCCCTGTTCACAGCTTTAATAACCAAATGAATGGTGGCAGAAAAAGTGATGAGTGTTGTGCTCAGTGTACAGTACATACTTATGTAACTACAACATGTAGAAGTGTGCTACAGCATGGAGGAAATCCTGCATGATACTGTAGTCACATTTATGCTCCAGTATTTGTTTTAGGTAATGTTCCCTAGACATTTTGAAGGGGGTAGTGGTCAACGCACTCCAATTATAAAGGCACTACCCATTGTGCACTGCATTTCTACTGCCATTGACATGCCCTCTGGCCAACCTGCTGCTGATGCCTGCCATATTGCCTGCTGTCTCATGTTTCATTGTGGACCATGGACATTGTTTTTCCCATGTGCATTTGGTTACTGAAGTTGTGGGCATGGCAGCATATGCTTCTCTTTGCCCACAGGAAATTTGCAAACAGCCATATCTCTCTGCAGCTGCATGTTAACTTCAGGCATGTGTCCCCAGTTAAATGTTCCACAGGGAAATGACTCGCTGCCTAGGTGCCTGAACCCGATTCCACAATGCACAACCTCAGCTCTGGACATGCACTTCTCATGACTCCAATCTGATCAAAACCTTTGGACATTTGCATCCTCACTATTTCCCCTTCTCATAATGGACTGAGCAGTTTGCTGGTCTTATCATAATAGGACGTCTGAGACAAATGCCTTTTCATAAGATGAGCTTTCACTGCTTTGTTGTTCTTAGCACAGAGAGCCAACAGACTGTGATCAATTGGTAGTATGGTTCTGGTCTGTCTCGATAAAAGCCTTTGTGCAGGTGAACCAAGATGTTTATCATGAGGAATATTTCTGAGATTCAGGAGATTTAGAAAAACATCGCTACTGCATCATTTTCACTTAGTGAATAACTGTTTCGCACTTTGAACTGCATGTTCTGCCAAACCATTTGACTGTGGGTACTCAGGACTACTCATAACATGAATAAAGTCCAACTCTTCAGCAAATCTCTTGAACTGTTGGCTTGTAAACTGTGTACCATTGTCAGAAATAACTTTGTGCAGACTACCATGGACTGCAAAATGATGCTTTAACTTATTTAATTTACTGTTTAATAACAGTAGTGGACATTAGATTAGGAAGTAGGTTAATTTCGAACCAATTTGAATAAGAGTCTACTAACACCAAATAATGTTGACCATTCCATTCAAAAATGTCTGTAGCTACTGTTGATCAAGGTAGTTCAGGAATCTGTTTTAGCTGAATCTTTCTTTCTGTTGATGTGGTTTAGTTCTTTTACATACAGAACAAGATGAAAGTACTGTCTCAATATCCTTTGACATAGAAGGCCAAAATACTAGTTCACAAACCTTTATTTTGGTAGAATCAGTTCATGGGTGGCCATGATGTAAGATGGTAATATAATCTTGTTGCAAGGATTTTGGAATAATCACTTTTGGACCTTTCATGATGATGCTATTGTCAAAATCTCATCTCTGTAAGGAAAATATGGTTGCAGATCTACTGGTAAACAAGACTGATTTAACAGCCATCCTTGACTGATAAAGTGGTTGAGCTTCTGAAGAATTAGATCTGAAGCTGTGTAACTTCTAAGCTCATCAAGATGTGTGGAAGAAAAATTTCTCACTTCCATGACTTCAAAATCAAGTTTCTCATTTTCATGCTGTTCAGTGGTATTTCTGCGCGATCTGGATAAGGTATCAGCAAGATAAAGAAGTTTGCCTTTTGTGTAAACAAGAGGGAAATTGTGCTTTTGCAATTTCAACATCATGCGTTGCAAACTGGCAGGACCTGTATGCATAGGCTTTCACAAAATAGTGACAAGAGGTTAGTGGTCAGTTCTGATCTAGATAGGTTGCCCATAAATAAAATCATGGAACTTTGAACATGCAAACACAATTGCCAAGAGGTCTTTCTCCATCTGCACATATTGCATCTCAGTTTGGGTTAAAGTTCTTAATTCATAGGCTATTGGTCTACCCTCTTGAAGAATGATGGCACCTAGACCAAAAAGACTTCACAAAAAAGAGGTACTAGTTTGTGAAAATCACAGTAGCTGAGAGTTGGTGGGTTAGCAATTTTCTGTTTCAAGACATCAAATACTCTTTGGTGCTGTTCTGACCATGACCAAATTATATCTTTTCATGTCAGCTCTCATAATGGTGCTGAAAATTGGCTTAAATCAGGAATGAACTTGCCTAGATAGTTGACCGAGCCAAGAAAACACTGTAAGGCTTGGACATTGTCTGGAGCTGGCATCTCAAGAATTGCTGTTTGCTTTGAAGGATCTGGTCATAAGCCTAAACTGGTAAATAAATGATCAACATAAGTAACTTCTCATAGCCTGAATTTGAACTTCTGAGGATTCAGCTTAACTTTCACTTCACGTGCTCTTTTCAGAACTTTCTTGAGGTTTCTATCATGTTCAGCTTCACCATTACTTCCTACTAGAATATCATCTACTATAATAGCATATGGATAAGCAGAAAAAAATTTGCTCCATCTCACGCTAAAAGACTTCACTGGCAGAGTTTATCCAAAATGGCATTCTCAAAAATCTGTACCTGCCAAAAGGAGTACTGAAAGGGGTTAGCAATGAAGATTTTTTTTGTCAAGCAAAATTTACCAGAATGAACTCTTTGCATCTAAGACAGAAAAACAGTGGCATTTGTCATAAAAACAGTAACTTCTTCTACTTTACACATTGAATTATGAGGTCTTTACAGTGCAATCTCTTGGATCAATACATATTCTAATATCATCTGAGCTTTTGTTATAAGCTACTACCATGGAAGATACTCATTCAGTAGGTTTGTCAACTGGACAAATCACACTGTGCTGCACCATTTTATGTAGATCGGCCTTGACTTTGTTCTGCATAGCTACTGGAACTTTCCAGGCTGGACTGATAACTGGGCAACTGGGCTGACTTCAGGATTTAGCTCCATGGAATGCACAACTGGGAGTTTGTCTAGTTTGTCCTCGAAAAGATCAGTATAAGTAGAAAAAAACAGTATGGACAAAATTATAACAGTTGTCCTTTAAGCTTAGATGGTGGACTTCCTTATTAAATGAAATTAGTCCCATTTTCAAACTGTTTCTGAGGCCTAATAATGGTCGTATTGTGCCTTTTGACCACATAAAATTGCAAGTCATAACTTTTCCCAGCAGAGTAACATAAAAGCACTATTGAGCCTTTTGTCTGAATTTCTTCACCACCATAAGCAACAAGCTTCGTACACTTTGCCAAATCAAGCTTCTCACCAGCAAATACCGTAGCAAATGTTTCTGCTGACATAACATTGCACTTTGAACCTGTGTCAACTTTGAGATCTGTGGGTCTTCCATTAAGCTGAACATTACAGAATACTTCATTCTTTGCTCACAAATCTACTGCACTGACTGTTTCACCAAGTGCAGATGCACCATCAACATAAAAAGTAGGGTCACGACTTTCTAATTGAACGAGCCTTTTTTGATTTACAAAACCTTTAAAAATGATTCCACTTTTTACATCTGTAAAACTGCTGACCAAAAGCTAAGCACTTTTTTATTTTAGACACGTGACTTCCACCACAGTTATGGCAACTGACTATGAGAATAGGTGAAGGCACATGCTTTGAGTTTGCTGACTGACCCTTGTGCTTCACTGAGACTGTGCATGCTCTGGAATTTGCTAAAAAGCTATGGGGTTTACCAGGGACTGCTACAAGTTTCACAGTTGCTGCCATGTGCTTGGGTCTGGTTTTTTTTATCCACACGCTGCATACTCTCAACATCAGCACTAGAAGATACTGGAAGCATGCATTTCTCATTTGTAAGCATATTTGTGTGCTTTTCTCTGAGCTCATGTATCTGTCATTTCTCTATGGCCTTATTCAAAGTTAAATCACTGTCTTAAAGCAAAATCTTTCTCACAGCATCATCTTTAATATCACACACTAGTCTGTCTTTTATCAACTCATCCCTTAAATCACCAAATCTGCACGTTTTAGTCTTGTTTCTCAAGTCAGCTATATATGCTGCAAAAGTTTTGCCAGGCTTTTGATATCTTGTATAAAATAACTGCTTTTCCATTGTAATATTTGTTTGAGGGTTACCCATTTCTCCAAATATACATTTTAAGTACTCAGGGTTTTCCCTTTTTTCAGCTGGTACCACTATATGGCACTTCCACCCTCCTCGGCATACACAGCAGGTGCATACACAAATGAACTCTCTCTTTCTATGCTTCTGAACCAGCTAAATTGAGCAAAATAAATGCCTTTGTACATGTATCTTTGTCAGGAAATGCTGCTTGTATGAAAATATCGTACTCTTGCTCAAACACTCTCCAAATCTCTGCAATATTATTATCAAATGCAAGGGAGTTGGTTTGTGAAAACCTTCTGCCATGCCAACAAACTTTGCTTAAACTCACTGCAAATATGGCCCTTGCAATTATTTATGAACATGCAAACCCACCAGGGACTTGTAATAACATTCAAATGCACAATAAATTCTTCAAAATACTGTACTTTGCGAAAAATGCTTCGAAATGGTTGTATTTTGTGAAATAATTGTACTGTAAAACTACACAAACTTGCGAACACTTGGTACACTTCTGATATCTCAAATAACTTTAATTAATGAGAAAAAGTAGCACACATTGAAAAAATGCAGTCATTTGCCTTGCTTTATGCATTTTATGTAATTCAGACATTATTTCAAACATTTTTGTGACTATTTTTAATAGTTTTATCAATACGTCATAGTTTCAGACATTTTCTTTAAATAGAAATTTTTTTGAGCCTTCTGAGTGCTTCATTATATATTCTTTGAGTGAGAAATCACTTAAGCAAGTTTTAAAATCTAGAATTAATTTCTGACCTGTTTTAGTGAGTAGTACATGCAGTAGGGATGATCCATTCCTATATATTCCTTCAGCATTAACCGAGTGCCTCTTCGTCATGATTCTGGATTCATTCTGACACCATGTCACTCACCCTTTGTTATGATTCAAGATAAACAAGTGGGGTAGTTCATTTATATGCTTTATTATATAGAAACACATCAGGAATATAAAATATAAACAAACTGATTAACTGACAGACTAACACATACATGCATGCTTACATCTCAACAGCTCTCTACAAAATGGCAGTCTAGCTTGCACGTGCTCAGTATTTACACACATGTGCAAGCCCATGGAAAGCTTTTTAAGGGTACATATGCACTCTGATCTACATTAGCCATGGTCTCAAACTGAATGCAAAGAAATGCATCATCATTCCCTCTGGTAAAAAATATCCCTTCACACTATCAAATTAGCAACAATACCCAATGTACCTATGAAGTGGTAAGAGATCTGGGATAACAAGTAGACTGCAACTTAACTTTGACCACCACGTATCTACTGTAGTAAGGAAGGCTTACTATATAGCACACTTGATTAACAAAGGCATTGTGTCTAGAGCAAAGGAGGTTATATCCCTTCTATATTCATCACTAATCAGGCATGTAATTGAGAATAATGCCCCTTTCCGCATGTACAGTACAAAGCCCTTGCAGCAATTGAAAAGACCTCAGAGGTTTCTAACTAAGAAGATCAAGGGACTGCTGCATGTGCCTTACACAGACCGAGTAAAGTACTTGTCACTATACTCAGTATTGTATAGACTTCTTAGGGAAGACTTATTTCTGGCTTACAGAACAGTCTCTGACCCAAACCTAATGAATTTGCTGCACATCTATAAATCAAACGAGACAACAGCTACCCATTTCAGAGACCTAAATATTGTCTGTGACTTGAATAGGACATGCTAGAGGGACATATTTGTCTCCTAGCAACTGCTGTGTCTTTGGAATAGGCTGCCAAATTCATGTGAAGAAGCGTACCTCTACGACACTGTTCAAAAGGAACCTGAATACGTGGATGGGGCACCGCAAATTAATACTGGGAATAGCACCCACAGCCCTTCTGAACATGGGCAGTCTTTAATTAAAACAATCCTGGGTATTGACTAGAGTATCTATGGTATTACATTGGGATGAAACTGCTAGGCTTGAAATGACCTCCGAGTCGATAGCCTAGTGACCTCTTATGATCTTTTGATTCTATAAAATGGAAATATACTTGAAATGAGGAAAAACAATCTATGACAGAGTCCCAAGCAAATTTTAATGAAGAAAACTCAAGTAAGGGAAAAGCAATTGCCATGCTGTCCTACAATCCACTTTTGCAGCCAGCAACCATACAGGGAAATGCTATAAGCATCATACCTCCCAACTGTCCAGAATTTTGCATAATGTCCAGATGTTTTCATCATATTTTTTGGGCTGTTCCTTGTAAAATTTGTGGTTTTCAGGAAAAATCACTGAAGATTGAAAAAATACATAATGACATACATTTGAGTTTCATATCCTTCCGAAAATGCATGCTAACACAAATTATATTATTCTAGCTACTTTCTACGTTTATAAGAACAATATTATAAATCCATTGCTATTTTTGGGCCTTTGTCCCCCTATTATTTTAAACCTATGTCCAGATATCTTGCACTAAAATGTTGGGAGGTATGCTCTGCATTCATATTATAGGTTTCTCGGCCACAAATCCTTGCCTATGATCAATGCGCATCATTAATATATATGGCATGATGCCACACAATGAGCAATAATATGTACATAAAAACACTGCATGTAGGCTTTGTGCAAAACCTACATGAAGTTTATTGAATCCTGTGGCATGTGTAATATCATTGCAATTTATTCATTTTACCTGATTACATTTGTTTGGCATAATCTAGCTTTCCAGGACTGTTTTTACAGTATGTATGCATCATGCACATATTACGTCTTGCAAGCTAGTAATTTAGTAAAATATAGTCTACATATTATTTAGTGATTTAAAATGCCAGTCTGAGTTTCATATAGCAGTGTATGAGTTTTTTGACAACTCCTTTCTTCTTCTTCTTCTTTAGGCTTTTTCCCGGTTAGGGGTCGTCACAGCGGATCACCTGTCCGCTCATGATTGGCAGTGGCGTTTTATGGTGCCGAGGTGCCAGCCCGGCATCGAACCTTCCAAAGAAGGCACATGCATGCACACAAGTATGAGTTTTATGATAACACATTAAACTAAAACATTCTTTCCCATTAGTGTTATACACTGAAGTACATTTTAACAGAGCATAAAAATAAAAAAAAAAAGATATTTAAGCAGTAAAGAATAAAACATCGGTCAACATCCTTAGCTTTCAGACATTAATTAATGTATTTCACAGTCCTGTTACTTTTAAGGGAGAAAAGGTAGCTTGGTTTG
This sequence comes from Protopterus annectens, assembly GCF_019279795.1. Lineage (NCBI taxonomy): Eukaryota > Metazoa > Chordata > Ceratodontiformes > Protopteridae > Protopterus > Protopterus annectens. The sequence goes on from NC_056739.1 coordinate 1,437,666,270, forward strand.
GTAATCTTTGTATAAGAAGGTACTCCGCAGAGTATTTCAGCTAAGTTGTTATGTGTAGTAAAATGTAAACTGTTTAGCTTCCCTAGTTTCAGACATCCGTGGCAAAAGCAACTGTAGATGTACCATCTGTTTATTGTAAGTGATCAGCTCCTGCTTATTTTTTTAACTCATCTCATGGCATCTTGAGGAAGTACAGCCCCTAAATTTTATTATATATAATTAGTAATGTCAATGACATTTCATGAAATGAACAAGAAAAATAAATAGGACAGATATGTAAGTCTTAAAGCTATGTTTTCTAAACATTCGGATTATCTTCTTAATAATGACCAGCTTTGTTAACAAAACAACTTAATCTGTAGGCAATTGCAGAGATGGTCATTTAAAAACCTGTCCAACTTCATTTTTCTGATTTTGTTTTGCAACTCATCAGAAAAGCTGGGAAAAAAGCACTAGAATGTCATTTTCAAGAGGCTTTGTAATAAAAATATTCTTGTCTCGTGAATGTTTAAGTTGAGCAGATTCAGTACAGTATTAACTATTAACCCCTAGACAGTGTACAGATGTTAGCACAAATATATTTTAGCTGTTTAAAAATACTTCTGCTCATTTGAGTAATTTAGTACATATTGTCAGCTTTGTTCCATAGCCATCACTTGGTGAGGAAAAATTAATTCTCATGTAATTGTACACTGCAATTCATATTGATACAAAATAGTCTTGGCACCATTTTGATGCATTTCTTTATCATGTATTCAACAGGTAAACTCAAAGAAGCGCATTACTTTTTTTTTTTTTTTTTTTTTTTTGAAACAACCTGGGATTGCTGCCTAATTAAGTAACATAGTCAGAGTGACTCAGTAATCAAATAGTGGATGAAACAATTTAAACCTGCACTACAAGATGAAACCTGTTATCAGCAGAATTGTGTAGGCTTAGAGCGGAAATCTGTATTTTGTTTTAACTGCTTTTCAATCAATCTACTGAGCTCTGATGAGCTGTGGGGGCACAATGTCCAACAGAAAAATACTTATTTATGTAATTATGTATTTGTCTAAGTTTATAAGAGCAATAATTGCAATTTGTCCCTAATTTTGGGCTTTTGTCCCCCATTATTTTTGGCTTTGTCCAGAATTCTTGTGTTAAAAAGTTGAGAGTTATGCTTAAATCAGTGCCCATTTATGCACTGACAACACCCACTATTACACTTTCCCTCCTTTTTTCAAGGAGCAACAGGACAGTCATACCAGGGATGTATTTGTGGATATCCAAACAGTAATCTTCCTGTTTTTTGAAAGAAGAAAGTTAGTCACATTGATTATTTTGGAGTGGAAGTTAATTCCAGAGTAAGTACCGTGTATCAAAGTTGTCTTTCACTGGTTTTGTTTATTTGCTGAAGAAAGTTTAGATCACTGGTTCTAGTGTTAGTGGGACTGTTCAGTTTCTTAAGTTAAGATATTTTGGACTACTAGATCCCTAATTACTTGAAGGGCAAGGCACAGATTGCCCCAAGAAGTCTACAACATCCTTAATAAAGGGACAGTGTTTCAGCCTCTCATGGTAGCTCATCTTTTAAGACAGTGATTTTGTGATTTTTATTAGTTAGGATCCTCTAATAGTCTTTATAGTTGCTTGATATGACTAGCAATATGCATTTCAAAAGGTGCAATGTATTTGACAATAGTTCTGATCAATATAGAATACAGAAGGGTAAGAACTTCCTTGAATCTAGATGAAATACCGTTTGCAATCATCTGTGCCTGTAAAATGATTTCTTAACCACTATTGCACTGTGATTGTCAAAAGTAAGGGGATTATCTACCCAGATTCTAAAGTCTCTCATCACACTTTCATTGTGAAGGGAATGTGTCTATAATATAAGATGTATAAAGAGATTGTTTACTAATTCAGTGATACTGTACTTTACAACATTTACATTTAATCCATTTTTTGAGCAACAGTTATTGACATACATGTTCCAGGGCTTCTTCATATCAAGAGGTAAAGTTGAGGATGACACCAGATGTGCAGTCATCTGCAAACAAGGTTAGTCCGTGATCCCCATTTATAATATCGAGATCTGCAAAGTAGAAACTGAACAATACAAGTCCTAGCACAAATGTTCTTCCAAAATAAAGACAGATGAGTGGTCTGGGTATAGGTGCATTAGTCATGAGTTGGAAGGATCACGGAAATTCATCTTACCAAATGCATATTACTGACCATGGAATTGGTCATGGATATAAGATTAAAATAGAAGTTTTTTCTATCCATGAGGAATGTTTTTCAGTTTAAGTTGGCATAATTAGCTTCTCACATTTGCAGCGAAACATATACTAATATTACAATGGATTAACATCTGCATGCCAAAATCTGTGTTTAATGTGATGTTTCTTATCTTTGGAGACATGGTTTTTACTTTTGTTTGCATATTTACATAAGAGCATGCAGATTTATAAGGGATATTTTTCACCATAAAGGCCACATTCCCTTTAAAACAAACTATAAATCAAACTGAAATCCTCACATTATTTATTTATTTATTGGCATTTGCTCACCAGGAAACTTTGAATAAACAGTGCCCTTATTCAGTGGAGGCCTGGTGAGAAATATTACATTATATATGCATCATGGAAAATATTTGATTTGTTTCATAATTTACAGTCACTTTCATTTTTGAGCAGCAGTTCATTATACAGACATCCTTTATCAGTTACATCATTTCAAAAAGTTTTGATCATAAATAACAGTAGCATGGGCTGTATATGAACATAGTTTTTAAATATAGCGAGATATATGTAGTGCAATATCATCTGTATGCCTAGATTGCTGGGTTTTATGTAAGAATGTTCATTACTCGTTCAAAATCTAGGACACAAGAAGATAAGATAAAGTGTTAGAGCAGCCCAACGAAAGGAAGAAATGGAGGAGACACAAGTAAGATAAGGGATTTGATATGATAGAGGCGAGTATATTTGTGATAACAGTACATTAAGTTTTGTGCAGCAAGGAGTTATAACACAAATTCATAACACTATTTTATTACCAGTTTAATGAGGGGTAGTACAGGTATAGAGCCATTTATCCATCAGGTGTTGCTTCAGTTGGCATTTAAGAATTTCAGGTTGTAGGCTGTTAAGTCGAGTAGGATGATCATGTAGACATGTTCTAATCTGAAACCATTCCCACAAGTCAGTGGCTACAATACAAAGAAGCTATCCTTGATAGGAAGAAAGTCAGTTGTTGGGTAGACATGCATAATACCTCAAACCACAGGCATACACTTGACCATAGTTATCACCAAAAAAAAAAAATATGTGCAGATACTCTCAACACTTAAATTCTTTCTAAAAAGGACCAGCCACAATGAAAAGTATAAATATATTTAATAATAAATAATAAAAGAACATGAGAATACTAAATATCCATTTACAGAAAACACCAGAGTTTCAGCCATAGGAAATATTAAAAATAACACTGATGGAAAGTTTAACACATTTATAGAAAAACACTATATAGCTAATCTCAATATCTATTCCTGATTGACTAAAATAAGTACTGTTCCTACTTACAGAATAGAGCAAAGCAAGATAGGGGAGTGGTCCTTGTCAGAGTCAAGACAGAATACAGAATGCTGAGAGCTATCTCCTACTAATATCTGGCTTACAGAATGACATCACACACATCTGGTCATCTGACTCTGTTTCTAGCACTTTTCCCCATCACTAGATGCTACCAGGGTTTAGCACACGTGTGCTAAAATATACACAGACACAGCTTTGTTCAGATGTGGTGCAGCTGCTGGAAGTCATAAAAACCATAAAACCATTTCACTCTTTCTACAGGAGCTACCAACTATTCTCTAGCCCAGAAATTGTGTCTTTGGTGCATTCAAAACCATGGGATAACATCTTTATGGCTTAACCCATAAAGTAATTTAATTCCAGATATATTTTCAAAGTGAGGTGGGTTAAGATTAACCTCTTCACTTCCAGTATATGCTGTTACAACATATGCATTTAATTTTGTTGCAATAATACATGTGCATTTATTTTCCTTCTAGTAGGGTGCACTGTTGATACATTTTAACACAAGCACATCTCACAAATACAGTTTCAGCACAAGCATTTGTAACAAATCAGTTTGATATACAGATGTCATATAATTTGTTTAAAAAATTCCAGCTAGCAGTGTTGGCATATGTTACAAATCCACTGCCCTATTTATCCTGGCATGGTTGGTAGTACCTCCTATCATCACAGTGCTCACAAGCTTGCTCTGCCAAACTCAAACAGTCAATTATTATCAATAAGGGTACTGGCTAGGCTTCTAAACAGTATACGTCTGTTAGGCTACTAGACTCAGAGGACACTAAGAAGTGATGTGCCTATGCAGGCTTCCCAAGCTGTTCCCTACATTGCTTGCTGATATCATCTACTATAAGTTCACTTGCACTCTAAGATACATCAGACTTGTGCCACAGTGCTCACTTTAAGTACTGAGTTCTGTAGTCTGTGCAACTTAGGTAGGGGTTTGGTTCTCACTGCAATAAACTGTATATGTCCCTTCATAAAGAAGAGTGGAAGTATGTAACAGACTTTTTGAATGGCATGCTTTTGTAGTGTTTTTGGTGCTTGCACAAACATCCATTTCAAGCAGGCCTTCAACCTCTTGTCCCCCAAATGGTCTGCTGATGTCATCTACTATACGTTCACCTGCAGTCTTACCTAAGGCAAGCATGTTCTGTAGCATGTGTCGTAAGTACTGTGTTTTGCAGTCTATGCACTTAGATAAGTAAGGGTTCTAGTCTCACTGCAGTCAACTGTGTGTGTCCATAAAGAGTGGATGTGTTTATCCCTAACAGAGTTCTCCAATGGCATGGTTTTGCAGTGTTTTGGTGCTTGCACAGTTTCGAGCAGGCCTCCAATCTCTTGTGTCTCCACATGGCCTGCTGATGTCATCTACTATAAGTTCACCTGCAGTCCAGTTAAAATAGGATTTGTGCTGTGGTATGTATATTAAGTATTGTGCCTTGTAGTCTGTGTACTTAGAGAGGGAGGGGTTCTATTCTCACTATAGTCAATTGAGTGTATTGGTGTGCATCCACAAAGAAGATTAGACATGTGTATCCCTAACATAACTCTCCAATTGCATGGTTTTGCAGTGTCTTGGTGCTTGCACAAACATCCATTGCAAGCAGACCTCCAACCTTTTGTTCCCCACATGGCCTACTGATATCATCTACTATAAGATCATTTGCAATCTTGTCAAAGTCAGACATACTGTGGCATGTGTGTTAAGTACAGTCTTCTGTAATTTGTGTACTTTAACAGGTAGGGGTTATATTCTCACTGCATTCAACTGGTGGGGGAAGTGGTTTGTGTGTGTGAGCTATTACTGGACATTAAGAGAGTGTTTTATAGCAGCCTATGGAATACTGTGCTATGCCCATTCATCAAGCCATTGTTAGCCACTGTTATGTGTTTTACAGCAGCCTATGGAATACTGTTCTATGCACATTCATCAGGCCATTGTTAGCCACTGTTATGAAGTGAAAGCCCTGCATTATGTGCAGTTGCTGCTTTTACTTATGTAAGAAAAAGTATAGCTCATTTTTATTGTGTTGCTATGATTAATTCTGAAAAAACTGTGCTGCATTTGACTCCGTTACCTAAGTAATCAGTTACTGCTTTTATTCTGTTGCAGTTGTGTTGCCCACACTATACATTACATTCAGATTATATGAATCCAGTTCAGTTCACCTATTAATAAGTAAACATCATGACACATGATTAGTGACAACACCCCTGTATCCTTGTGCCTGGATTAGTGACAACACCCCTGTATCCTTGTGCCTGGAGTGTACACTAGGACTATATGTTTTAAGTTAACTGTTTCTGGCCTCATTTTGAGCTGTTTCATTGTCTTTAGCTGCTCTGCTATTGTTTGTGAGCAGAGAGCTTAACTCTCTGTGGTTGTAGATGCAGAAAAAACAAATTATTTTCCCTTATAACTGGCTAATGCTATCTAGCAGAGTAGATCATCGATATCTCAACATTGCTGGGCAAGTGTCAGTTAAACAAGCATTTATGTCACATCTTCTCTCTCCACAACAGAAAAAGATCACACTTTGGATAAACCTCCTACTGTACAACCCATATGTTAGTCCTCAAAAAATAACACCATATCACATACACCCATCCTTTTCTCATTCTTTATGGAGATACCAGGATCACACCTCACATTAAGAGCTGTCAGTGTCCCTCTCTTTCATCTGCTTGCCTAGTTGACATGTCTTTATTGACTCAGTGCAGATACTGCCTTAGGCCTGTACTATAACCTCAGTGAAGTACCATCATGGGCAGAGGTACTCTCCAGAAACCTACAGAAACAGCAGAGACCTCCACAACACAAGCATGATAAACCTAATACTAAACCCAAAGCACACAATACTCATAAGGAAAGGAGCACCTGTGTCTCACCCATGAAGTGCATAATGAAATCTTTATATATTGCAATGTTTTTTCTTAAACTTGATTGTACAGTGATCCATACACCTGCCCAACTGTCCATCAAAAACAAGGAGAAATGAAGGGTCAGCCGTGTGTCACAAGTACTTGTCACAAAACACATGCACTCAAGTCTCTCCACAATAAGTCCCACTATTAATCCATCATGGTTGATGTTGGTATGCACAACTTGAGACATATCTCTAGGGAATATATGGAGACAGACATGATTGAGCTCTCTAAATATGTGTCTCCGGCATGTATGTCCCTATGTTTGACCAGCATTATAATAGCCATAATGCCTTTATTAGACAATGTCACAAAAGCAAAAGTTACTATGTGAAAATAAATAACCCCAAGAAAGTAAGGATCATGCTGATAAACTGTAGGAATTTACATCAGAAACTGCACTCTCTGTCAGCATTTGTCGAAATGGAAATGGAGGACGTCTATGCAGTTGCAGAAACCTTATGCAAGGCTGCATTAATTATCCTGGTCTTGCAAGGCTACAGTGTCTTCCACACATTCAGACTGCAATTTGAAGTTGTGGGAAACACATGATGTGGATTATCTCTCCTGAATGAGGATAATTCCTCCACTGCAGGGGTTGAAAAAATGTCTACGCAATTCCAATTTACTATGGCTACAAAACCTCTAAATCCTATCGCCAGTTATATATCCCCTTCCATGAACAAGAAAGGCCATACAGTCTATTTACAGGTACCTGTATCAGTTAAAGTTGAAAAACACAACATACTCAGGGATGATTACAACTATGACTACATTGATTGTGAAACTTATGAGGCCAAACTCACTTGCACAACAATTCTGGACTTTGATAACACATATACCATGGAACTAAGACTGCACAACCCCACAAGTGTTTGTAATATTCTAGATCTAGTACTCACAAATAGCAATGACCAATACAATCCTTCATGTGTAGGACATGCACTGTTTCAATCCAACCATAAAGTATTTTCTTCTGAATTTGCAATAGGTACAGAATTAAATAATCAGATGTCAGCTGAACATCTTCCAAGGTAAATTCACCCTCCTAAGGGATGGTATAATCATCTTCCACACTCGAGTTTCCACAGAAGACATTGACAACTATAGTAAGGTATACCCTGATGCCCTGTATAAACATCTAGACAAATGTATAGGCACAGATATACCTGATAGGATAAAAGAAAGATCCTTAAGAAAATCATAACCATGCTTATGGATGTCTGACATTACCTGATTGTACAGTTAGTGAGTGAGGCGGATGTCTTAAAATACAAAAGTTTAAATCCCAAACTGAAAGATTAACATCCCCAGCCTAAACAAGACAATAAAACACCTTGTAAAATCCTCACAAAGCAGCTATGGGAAATATGTCAAAACCATAGCCAATGATAACCATATGGCTTTCCTCTGCTCTCGCTGCAACATCAAACGTATAACTGAGATGTGTGCTGAATTAACTGTGGATGGTATTGCACACACTGAACCAGTGTAAATTGAAAACCAGCTAGCAGACATGCTTGGCTAACAATTATCCCCCACCCCCCCCAACCACAAGCGTACCACAACACATGTCTTCATCATCACCTCCAACCTCGCTCTACAAAGAGCAACTAATTGCTGCTCTCTCCAGTACTAGTAACACAGCCTCCATGAGAATAGATGGCATTCTGGCATGCATCCCTAATGGTCGTGACCAGCAAACTACTGCACTAGGCACCCTATACAATTATAGTCTGAGTGCTGCCCATATCCACACAGCTTTGAAATCAGTGACTTATTTCCCCCTACACAAGTGTAGGTCTGCAAAATACACATGCACTTATAGTCCTTTAAGTTTCACAAGCCTCAACTGTAAGACAGTGGAATGAATTATTATGGATGTCAGACACAAGAACAGAGTTAACATCCAAACCCTACATCTATTCCAGCATGGTTTCCTCATGGGAGGGCTACTCATGCTAAAACTGTTGGTATTCAATAATGAGACCACAGACATAGCATGTGTGCACATCACTGATTTTGTCTATCATGACTTGGCCAAAGCTTGCCATGTCATAGAGCAGGTTTTTGAGCTACGACAGTCACAGTGCCAGTGCCTATATACATCTGGCCAAGGCCTCTGCTGTAATCCACTGACATGTCCCACAATTCTCATAGTATGTGATATGCTACCCATGTTAATCTTGTGGAAACAGCTGCAGCAGGATCAACAAGGATAGCAAGGGGGCGGGAACACATCCTCCCGACAATACCAAGGTCATCACAGCCACAGGCTGATGATGAGTCGCAGGTGAAACAGACAGCTGAGGTGGTTGTAGGCAGACATAGGACTGCTCACTATATCCTTGCATTGAATAGGTGACAAGCCATAATACACAGACTCACCACCTAGGAGCCTAAAACCTTCATCCTACTTCACCATGCTTTTGTACTGGGAAAGCATTACAAAGAAAAGTTTGACAGTAAAGATACACATAGCAGTTTCTGACTTGTCAACCCTCCCTAAATCAGACAACAGCCAGGATGCCAAATCAGCAGAGCAACCAGAACAACACAGTCTTGTTAGTGCCATAGCAGGAACATACACTTGCTCCTCCATCCCCAAAAGGAAAGGAAATGCGTGTTTGTGACATCCAACCTGGCTTTCCTTAGTTGTCAAGTACATACCATATTATTCCCATATTATTCCCAGTTAATATCTTTTGACATTGTAAATGCACTGATATAGAATGGTTTACACATTGTATGTCTCGGTGTAATGGTCAGAAAACTGCTGGATGACCAAGGAGAAAATAAAGGTAAGACAGCGCTGTATATTTGCAAGCAAGAATCATAACAGGGTATGTCATCACTAAGTGCAGTATTTTCAAAAGTAAACATTTCATTAAATGTGTAAATAACATGTAATATTTTACTCTAACTGTACTTTCTGTTTAAGTTATTTGTGTGTTGATTGAGTGTTATTGCTTGCTACAAATGATTGTGTAAAAGGGTTGAGGTATCCATCTTGCATACTGAATATGCACTGGATGCTGATTTGGATTCTAGACCTATGTAGGCATATTTCATGTGTACTAGCATATAGTACTGTGGCTGTCATACATTGTTTTCTGTTTCTGCATGTTATTACTGTTTTCTCTTAATTTCTGGATCACTGTTTGCATGGTACTGTGCTTAGCACTAACTGCTTTGCCTATGTTCAGCTGGTTTGCATGCACAGCAACAGTGCACAAATTGGACAATTGGACCACCCAGGTAGCAGGCAGGACACAGACATCTAAAAATAGACATTGGATGCATTCACTTAATGTAAATGTGCCTGGTGCAAACCTGCTAAGCACCGTTGTGCTGTGTTCAACAGCATGAGCCTCAAAATGAATACTAATGTAGGAGATGGTCATGTAACTTCTCCTGTGGTTGCAGATGTTAAATGTCTGGTTGAAGACCCCATGGTCCTGGTTATGACTACAAGGGTTACAGCCTTTATTCTACCATTGTAGCCTTGCATTAGATAGCAATGAAATTAAACATAGACAAGTGTGTTTTGTTCATCTTGTAGCAACAGCTGTAAGTGTAGGACTACTGTACATGAGGTACAGAGTTGGAATACAGCAGACTCCATTATTTTTTAGTGGTGTCCCACTTCACATTATAGTCACTCTCAGTTATAGCACTTGACCTAGTATTTCTTATATCATAATTATTTTCTTGATGGCTGCCTCTCTCATATTGTGTCAGTTACGTACGTATGTATTAATGTCTGTATTGGTTACCATCTCTGTATTGGTTACCATTGGGCAAACATGTTGCCTGTGTTTGTGCAATGCTAAACGATGTGCACCATTTTCAAGTGTTGTAAAAATCCAAACGTTTGCACTGCTAGTATCTGTGATAACTTGAAATGGTGGGAAACATTATTTTGGATTGGTCTTCATCTGCATTAGACATGGTTGGTGCTCATGGGGAGGTTTTGAGATTTTGGTCTCAAAGGTAGGGTGTGCAGGAGTTCAAAGTGTTTGTTGGACTCCTAGTGAATGATTATGGTCCCCAGCTGTTGCAGGAGCACTATCATGGATCCGATTACAAATCAGATGCATGGACTAGTTTGGCCCTGGGACTTGTCCAGTGCTAACAGTATCCCCCCACTGGCGAGCAGTGTAGAAATCACTACAGATACCTCAGGATGAGAAAGGAGGATACTCTTGAACATTAGATCAAGGAATGTCAGACTGGCATCACTCCACAGATGTGTAAGTATCACTTACAGGCACTACTTGTAAGATTTAGCAGCTGTATTTGTTCAGGATTGGTATTCTTAATGGTATTCTGTTGTGTTCTGCCTTTTCAACAGCTCATGCAGAAAGAAAACTGAATCAATGAACTTATGAAGCAAGACTGGCACAGATGTGAGATGCAAGTGGTATGTATGTATGTATGCAAACAAACAGTACTGTTATTGAAGCATTGAGATTAAATACAGCTTATTGTGTTAAACACTTGTATCACATTGGGTATGCATTTGTCAATTGTAAAGGAAAGGTATGCATGCATTAGTCTGTAGGATAAAACAGTCCACTATTATAGAGTAGTCAGAGGTCATCAGTTTAAACCACACTTCCTAGCTATACAATACTGTTAAGGTTTACATCACTATTGTAATGTAACATAAGGCCTATAAACCAGGGACAACAATAGCCTGCTGCAGATTGTCATCAGTATAATTGGAACACGCGTATGTACAATATATGCACATATCCATGATTGCTTGATGCAATCAGTAATCTACTGTGCATCTGTTAAGAGCTTGGTTGCCTTAACAGTGTAAAAGTTATTTGTTAAGAACTGATATTGTTAAAAATAAAGATAGCAGAATCATAACTCTCAACTGTTCAGATAGTTGCAGAATGTCCAGATTTGTATTTCATATATTTGGTATGTTCCTCATAAAATGTGAGGTTTTCTGGCAAACCACTGTGATTATCTGAGGACTGAAGTAACTAAATGCCATGCAATTGAATTTCATACTTCAAATCCTTCCTAACTCTGTATGTTTCAAAAAAACCTGTTACTCTAGCAACTTTTTAAGTTAATGGGAGTAATATTTAAAATATTTCCCCATCTTTGGGTCTTTGTCCACCTGTTTTGTCAGGGTTTGTCCAGATTTCTTGCACTTAGAGGTGGAGAAGTATGATCAGAATAGTCATAAAACTGTATACATGTGCATCATATGTCACATATGATGTTAGTAATTTTCTCCTTTTTTTTCTTACCACACCCCATTTCTTTTTATTTTGGGTTGTGTTTACTTAATTATTGTGTTATGAATAATTCTGAATTTCTTGATTACCTATTTCTTTCTTTGTTGTTATTTGTAATTGGGTTTATCTTTTTTTATAATTTATAATTCTTTATCATTTTTTTAATTCTTTACGTTTTTCTTGTCGTGTTTTATTTTTATTGTATTTTAATATTTTGTTAGTACTACAGCACAACAGGGTAGGCTGGTTCCCTGTAATCTGCATACACTCACTAAACTGGCTACAGCACCAAGGCTCAGTACTTCTGGGATGCAGCCTGGCCACACACCCCTACTGGCCCTACCCTACCTGGGCCCTCAGGTAGTTCTCCCCCAGTGGATTGGCCTGTGCTTCCCTCTGAGGACAGAGACAGAGGGAGTGATTTTTGTCACCCAAGTTGAATTGCCAAGTATGTTGCATAGGATTGTGCACCTCACAACTAGTAAACGCCTACTCTGAGTGGAGTCACTGCTTGTCATTGTTGTCCTGAATAACACAAGGACACACAGACATCAGACTCTGCAGCAATCAGCACAGTGAGTTAACAGTGATGGCAATGCAGTGGGCAAGGACTTGATTCTCACTGTCAACAAACTTGACATGCATAAGTTTGCGATTCCCCCCACCCCAAACAAGATGTTCACCCCCTCTTGTGTCATTCACCTACCTTGTCTCTTGTATTGTGTGTCTTGTCTGTCAGCAAATGCTTCCTCGCCTTCCCAACTTGCCTGTCCCAGACTTGCCTACCTCCCTTCCCCAACATTCCTCTCTCTCCTTAAAAAAAAAAAAAAAAAGGGCACCTGTCCCAAAAAATATATATATATGGTCCCATACATAGCTCTCCATTTCACTCATGTGTTAAATTCATGCACATCATTTAACTGGCTATACAACACAGTTATATTGTTGTCATCCCTCTCTCTGCAGGTTACAGTCCAAATTTAGCTAAGATTCTGTACATGTGATTATTTGTTACAGTTGAAGAAATGCATGGCTATGGTTCTTTCCTATACCATTCCTGCACATTTCTGCCTTCCTTTCACTTTGTTTTTTCCCCTGCTTGCACCTCCTTCCACCACTTTACTGGTGACGGCATGTGATGTACAGCATCACTAAGTAATGGTAAAATGGTTATATAAACTTTTATTTGATACCGCTTACACGCAGCACCAAACATTTCATTATACTCCATTGAGTGCATAGACAGCTGATGACACATATTCTTAACTAGCACAATTTATAATCTTGATTTACCCATAAAAGTATTTGAAAAAGATAGATCTGATTGTATCTGAACCAAAACTAGATACCATCAATGCATTTATCAGATGGTGCTATAGAGTCAGTTGAGTAGCAGGTTTATTCTATACATTGAGGAGCTAATTGCACACTAAACTGTTGTTGCAAACACCTGTTCTTTAAGTAAATCTTTGGCTGTAGGTAGTAATTTATTTCAGTAGTGATAAGTACATGTTTTGGAACACATACAACTGATTTAGAATGCAGGTGTAGGTAATACATATCAATAACCTTCTCATTCCTGAATCATACCTCTTAACTATACAAATTTCCACAGAATGTTCAGATTTATGCCTTGCGTGTTTGGTCTGTTTCTCTTAAAATTGTGGTTTTCTGGCAAATCATTGGCTAATCATTGGAGACTAAGTCAGAAATTTGAATTTCATATTTTATATCCTTAATAAAATTCATGCTAATGTAAAACCTGTTATTCTATCAACTTTCTAAGTTTGTAAGACGAATATATAAACATTGTCCCTTTATTTTTGGCCCTTACCCCCCATTATTAATGGTTTTGTTCATATTTCTTGCTTAATATTCTATTAGTCTTTCTTAGTGATGCTGCATGATGCACAGCATTGCACAAACAAGCTTTATTTAAAAAAATTAACAATTAATATTGATTGCATAAAATGCACCTGCTAATTAACTGACTGTGTGGCTGGACTGGTTAATGCACTGTTGATGAAGACAGATGGTACTTGGTTTGAAACAATGTGTAGGCAGCATAATTTTTACAAGTTTGTATGATAATTTCATATACATTCACTGATACAACTGCTGTTTATCATTGCTTAGTGATGCTGAGCATCACACAGCATTGCACACAGATTCATTAAAGAAAAGAAATTGGGAAGATGGGAAAGTGGTGAAAGGGGAACAAGCAGGGGGAAAATAAAGTGAAAGGAAGGCAGGAATGTTCAGGAAGGGTGTAAGAGAAAGACCCATAGCTACCCATTTCTTCAATGATAACAAATGAGCACATGTACAGAATCTTAAGCTGAATTTGTATTGTCAACTCCATAGTGAGGGATGACAACAACATAACTGTGTTGTGAAACCAGTTGGAACAAATTAAGTGTGTCAAGCAGAGGTGCATAATGTTGTTTGGGGGGCAGGTGCCCTTTTTAAGGAAAGATAGGAATATTAGAGAAGGGAGATAGGCATGTCTGGGGCAAGCAAGTTGGAAAGGTGAATAACCATTTGCTGACAGATAAGACATGTAAGATAAGAGACAGGGTTGGTGAAGGACACAAGAGAGGGGAGAACACCTTGATTGGGGTGGGAGTGAGGATATTCAGGTCCCACTGACATCAGGCATGTTAACAGTGTGACTCCAGTCCTCACCCATTGGACTGTCATCACTGTTCCAGTACTGCACCACTGGCTGCAGTAGCCAATGTCTTCACCTACAGCTGCTTTGCCATACCAGGATGGAGAGCAGGCTCTATATCTGGCATAGGCATGTGCCCACTGTCTGGTGCAGAAGACTATGCACCATACCTAGCAACTCAGCTCGAGTGATGTATACACCAAGCCCACATCTGCTACCAGAGGGGACCACAGGCCTAGCCACTGGTGCAGACGTACCTGAGGGCCCAGGTACTGCAGGGTCAGCAGGGGGGGTGGGGTTGCCACCAGGTTGCAGGCCAGATGCACTGTGCCTCAGTGCTGTAGCTGGTGGAGTGAGTGTAAGTGGATCAATGGGAACCAACCTACCCTGCTGTGCTGTCACCCCTCACTCTGGATGTGACAGTACAAATAATGAATAAAACATAAACCAAAACAAATGTGAATAATAACATTAAAAATATATATTATTAAAATAATAAATAATATAATTACAAACACAATGATAAATAATAAATGAAAATATATGTAACAACAAAGTAATATAAAATTATTCATAATAAAAAATAAAGTAAGAAAATTAACCATAAAAAAGAGAAGGGGTGGGTGAAAGAAAAGAAAGAGAACATTAGTAACTTCACAGTTAATATAGAAGGCTGTCTACAATTAATTTTACTCTATTCTGTTACATTTTACTTTTAACAGTACCAACTGCTAACAAAATGTCTTTATTACTTTGAATACTAGCCTGTTCCTAACACATACACACTGTAGTACAAAACATATTGCATCCAGCAATCATTCATGGGTGCATATTTTGCACATATGCATGTTCCATATGCACTGATTACACATGATAGCAGGCCACTCAAGTGACAGGTATAGAGGTATGAACTTCAAATGCTATAATGATGAAAAGGTAACAGTACTGTATATTTAATGAAAACATAAAACAATACTGTAAACAAGTAAGTGTTATATTTGGGAGGTGTAGTATTTAAACCTACAACCAGTGAATACTGTTATAATGTACTTTTATTTTGGACTACAGCATAATACATGCACACTTTCCTTTTACACTTTATAGATTCATGTTCAGTGTTATCTGAGAATGTGCAACTTTTGCTTTGTGACACATACCATACCTGTCAATCTCTTAGAGAAAAATATCTGGAGAGATAATAAAATAATAGGGGTACAATGACCCAAAAATAGGGAATATTTTAAATATTGTTCTTGCAAACATGGAAAGTTGCATAGGATTTGTGTTAACATACATTTTGACACTCATTATTTACTGACTTTAATCTCATTTATTTGCCAGAAAAGTACAAATGTTATGTGGATCAGACCAAAACAGTGAGTCAGAACTCTGGATGTTCAGTGAAAATATGCCCATTTGAGAGCTATGCTACAGATTAATGCATGCACACTTGCTTTTACAGTTGAGATATGCATGCTCAATCATATACTACTATAAGAAATAATAACTAATCCATCTTTAACTGTTAAGATTGCAGTAACAGTACTGTATATAATTATGCTTACATACCACCATGTAAGTTGCAAGGTGTGGAACCTCACATTCAAGGCCCTCTCTTCTGCAGCTGTGAAAAGGAAAAAAAGAACAGAATACCATCATGAATACCAGTCTTGACTATATTCAGCTTTAGTATTTACAATTACTCAATGGAATTTATACATATCTGTGGGATGTTCTCCGACTGGCATTACTGGATCTAATGACCAAGGTTATCCCATTTCCTCCTTTGGAGATTGTCATAATGATAAAGGCATTGTTCTCCAGTGTATGGGATACCTGTTGTACTGGACAAAGCCCTAGTCATGCTATTCTAGGCTTCAGACTTGTACTAAGAGTCTATATAGTTACCATGCAAGAGGCAAGGGCCATGCTTCTTAACCAGGAGCCCAGCAAAGATGTTGCACTCCTGAACACCCCAGCACTGCGCTCGGAAGGCCATACCATTGACAATGTCACCAGCCATGCCTACACAAGATCAAGCTGATGTCTAATGTACATTTCCCACCAATTCCACCTTAAATATCAGGATTTCCCACCAAATGCATATACTGCGCTTAGTGAGAATGTGCACTGTCTGCATTTTGATACATTTGAAAAAGCTGTACTCCACTTAGCATTACACAAACACAGAAAGCCAAGGACATTTGTTTGTGTAATGGCAAGTGGACCACAGCTTTTTCAAATGTATCATAAACTAGGCATTCTCAAGGTTATCTCATATACAGCCACTCAGGCAACTCTGTTATTCAACAGGGTAAGTAAATATAATGCAATGTGAGGAAACAAAGTAAAGTGAAATGTGCATGGAATGCACAGTAATCGAACCCAGAACAATGTGTATAGTAGTCTTATACTTACAGCTCCTGCCACAACAAGATTGTGATAGCACTTGTCTATGTAGCACTTTGTTTATATAATTTTCAATGTCACAACAGTATAAAAAAATTGTATACCCTGTACTAGAACCCCAAACCATCTGCACTCTAGTCCTACACCTAACGCCTGTCACACTGCATTAATTTTATGGGGTCCCCTGTATTAGCATTCATTGTTAACCTCACAGTATTAATGCAGTGCAGCCTCACTTATTGGGTTTGTGTGATGCCCAGCAGTATAAACTGAATACATCTGGTTACTATTTTTGGATGTTTGGGTCATGTCTGATATATGCATGGTCCAGTCATGCAATCAAGGTAAACCTAGCCAATCCATTTGCGGCAAGTGATGCATCACTCAAACCTCAGAAGAAAAGTAAAAATAAATACAAAATACAAAAGGAGAGAAGATTAAACAATTCCACAAAACTATACTGGGGGCCAAAAGCCCCAAAATAGGGACAATTTTGACATATTGGTCTTACAAACATAGAAAGTTGATAGACTTAACAGGTTTTGCATTAGCATGAATTTTCCATAGCATATGAAGTCTAAATCTCAAATGTCTGTCCTTATTTTCTGACTTCAGTCCAGAAAGATTTGGCAATAATTTGCCAGTAAACCACATATTTATGAGTAAAAGGCCAAAACTATGTGGCAGACGTACAGACATTCTGAGAAAGTCAGTACAGTTGAGAAGTATGTGGAAGTGCTATCCACATCCATGGGGAGGTTTCGCAGACAGATGCACTGGTGCATTCCACGAAACCTTGTTTAAGCATGCAGAGCTTCATTAATATTGAGTCCATGCCACCACCACACACACTACTTCTTGTACATGGTAACACTCCATGTAGCCTCTATACCAACCCTACATGAAGTTTACTGAATCCTGGGGTTATTTTACTTCAGAAAAATATGCAGTAATTCACATTCCCTTTATCTATCAGTGTTTCAAGTTATTTTTTTATTTTATTTATTTATTTTACATTTGTTTACCAGGAAAGTCCGACTGGAATGAGGTCCATTTACAATGGAGGCCCGGGGAGAAAAGATCCACATCAAATAATATGTACACTGGCAATTTTACAATCAAAAGATAAATCTTACAATCAGTAGAAAATTTACAATGGTTTCTTCCAAGCAAACTTAATTTAAACATAGTAGACCCTGGATGGCAGAAATTGGGAGAGAAAAACTCCACATTCACCAATGCTATCAAAATATATAGTGCAGAAGACATAATAATGTACACATAGTAGGCCATGTATGGCAGGGTTTGGCTACTGTATTAAAGAGAAAGTGAGCAGTGAAGAGAGGAATGTAGGAAGAATTGGTGGAGAGCAGGAAATCATTATGTGATGCTAGGACAGAGCCAGGATTGCAACATGTGTGACTTAAGTAACTTTTTGAACAGTAAGGTAGATGATGCAGAAGAGATATTTTGGGGGAGGTTATTCCATTTCCTAGTGATTGTATGAGAGAAAAGAGATTTCCCTGTAGCATTGTTGGATTTGGATATATAGAGCAGGGTTTTGTTGGATAAGCATAGTGGACAGTTTGCTGACTATTGGTTTAGTAGTTGGTTTAAGGCTGGAGTTTTGTGGGGATTCTTTAGTATGTTAAAGGTGAGCACTAGTTGGCCGTAACTAATTAATTGAGGGAGTTCTAACCACTGTAGCTCCTTTAGGGGAAAGACAGTGGTGTCTTCTAAAAGTAGAGTAATAGGCGAATTTTGCAATCTTATTTTAACATGATTCTAGTTTGTCTAGGTCTGTTTTCCTGATGTGGGTTAGGATTGGTGATGCATACAATAGAGTAGACAAAAGGTGGGTTTGGGCTAGGGTGATTCGTGCTTGGTCTGATAGGAAGTTTTTGTGTTTGTATAAAATTCCTAGTTTTTTATGTACTTTTTAAATGGTTTGAGCGATATGGACATCAAAATGAAGGTCCTTATCTATTTCAACACCAAGTAGCTTAGTATGGGGGTAGGGAGAGATTGTGGTTCCATTTTTGGAGGTGATAGTGAAGAAAGGAGGTGTTTTTCTGGATTTGTTGTGGGTGAAAAGAAGTAATTTGGTCTTGATGGGGTTTAGAATCAGCTGGATATCAGTAATCCATTTTTCCACGGACAGAAGGACTCTTGGGTTTGCTTTTCTAGAGTGGTCATGGATGGGGCTGAGCAGATTAGGGTTGAGTCATCTGCGTATTGTATCAGTGATGCGTGCAGGGTGGAGGTATGTAGTTTGTTGGTGAAAATGGTGAATAGTAGAGGCCCCAGTATTGATCCTTGTGGAACACCTATGGTAGATGGTAGTAGGGGTGATAGTACACCTTGCCATTTGACTGATTGTTTTCTGTCAGAGAGGTAGTTTTTGAACCAGGCAGTAGTGGAGAGGGCAAAGGACATGATGGATAGAGTGTCTAAAAGTAGGTTATGGCGGACCATGTCAAATGCCTTAGTGAGATCTATGAATATGGCTGATATGAAGTTGTTGTTGTTTCTAAGTTGGTTAACCTGGTTGGTAAAGGAGAGAAGAGCAGTAGTTGTACTGTGGTTTGGACGGAAGCCATGCTGTGTGAAGGAGAGGAGATTATGTGAGGTTATGAAGTGCATAACTTGGGAGTGAATACATTTCTCCAGGAGCTTGGAAAGGGGGGATAAGATAGCAATGGGGCGCTAGTTTGATAGCTCATATGAGTTGCCGCCTTTGTGTAGGGGAATAATATATGACACTTTCCATAGTTGGGGGATGTAGGCTTCTTGTATGGAGCGGTTAATAAGAATTGAGACAGGGTAGGCTAGGGACTCTGCAGCTAATTTTAGGAAATTAGTGGGTAGACCATCTGCTGCGAGAGTGGTAGGTTTCAGTTTTGAGAGTATATTTTAACTGGGGAGGTTGGTACAGGTGAGAGGGAAAAGGAAGGTATATTATTGTCATCTATAATGGGGGTGATTGTAGAGTCATTGTTAGATAGCTGGGTGGATAATGACAGAATAGATTCTGTGAAGTGCTAGTTAAATTGAAAAGCTATGCTGTCATTGTCAGTATTAGTGCTAGGAGGTGGGGTGGTAGTTTTTCCGGGGTTCAGAAGGGAATGGATAGCTTGCCAGAACTTTTGAGGGTTTTTGGGATGTTTGTTTTGGATATGTCGGAAGTTGTTTTGTTTATCCATTTTTGTTTGTTTTTTGGCCTGATTCCGAAGTTTTGATACTTTTGTCTGTCTTGTATGGTGTTATTCATTTTCCAGATCTTCCAGGCATTGTCTCTAGCTTTTAGTAAGGCTTTTGTGGTTTTATTTAGCCAAGGGGCATAGTTAACTTTAGTTCTAAGTTTCCTAATTGGAGCTACTGTATTTAAAACATTCATAAAAGTACGATTGAAGAACTCCACTGCCTGCCTGGTATAATGCTAGAGTTTGTAGTGGGTGCCAGTTGCATTGTTGTAGCATGCTGTTAAGAATTTGTGGATTTAACTTGTGGTCATCTCTAGTTTCTTTATATAGTATGAATTTGGGTATGTTTACCTGTTAATAGTTCTAATGTTTTAAAAGTGTCTCTGATTCTGTTGAGATTTGTCCCTGATTGTTTGATAGCTATTGTGGCACTCTTAGGGTTTTAAGAATGGGAAAGACAACTAATTTATTAGAAGAAAAATAAAATAATGTGTAGGGGACTTTTCTTGTTCATTTACATCTCAGAACTAATTCTGAAATCCTTGCCTTTGTTTAGAACCAGAAGTGAAGCTAAAGATTATATTAGTTATCTGTCCGAGGTGTGATGCTTGGAATTTTTGACCTAATGAAGCAGTTTTAAATATTAATGTTTAATAATTTTTGATTGTTATTGAATTAGAATAAATGGCCTAACCTATTCATTACGCCTCTCCTAGCCTGTATGATGTACCACATGATTTGACAAAGGAAAGTTAAAAGAAAATTTCACAAAAAAAAAACAAACAGACACAATTTCAGACATAAAGTTGATGACATGACTGTTAAATTATTCATTATTCATATTTGACACATTTAGTGCTGATTACAGAGAAGAAAATTATTTTTTGGAAAGCAAAACTTTGCATCAGAGTAGATTTCTCCATTAATGTAAACTAACTTCATAATATCTTAGGGAAAGAATATACGAGAACACATATGTTGCAATATTGAGAAAAAAAGTATAAAAATTCAATGCAAAAGATGCACTTATTCAAGGTAGAACACCAGAAATTTAAGTTGCAGTGTTAAAAAGCAGCCATCTTATCACCACACTTGCCAGGCAGAGAATGTATTAGCTTCATGAAAATCGCAGCTCATGGTTCCACTTGTTAAATATTTGAACCTAGTTTTTTGCTCCTTACTAAGAATGGCTCTAATCACATTTCTGAGGAATCACACTGGTAAAGGGCTGCAGTAAAAAGGCCGTCTTTACACAATGCAATGCAGAGATTTCTGATTCATAAACACATTAGCTGAAATTTGGAAAGACATAATTATCAGCTAAGTTGCAAGTCTATGAATCACTGCTAACTACTCTGAGTGCAAATCAACACTTTCCTGTGGTAGTTAACAGTGGTGATTCCATCGTGTTAGCAAAGGCACTCCCATCAGCCACTCTCATTTACACAAGCAAACAATAAATCACACACACACACACACACACACACACACACACACACACACACACACACACACACACACACACACACACACAGACACACACACACACACACACACACACACACACACACACACACACACACACACACACGCACACACACGCACACACACACGCACACACACACACACACACACACACACACACACACACACACACACACACACACACACACACACACACACCACATACCCCATATCTGTACATTATCAGAACATCCATGATGTCACCTTTTTCCCTTTGCTATGGTAATGGGTGATTACAGTCTGTCTTTAATGCTAGACATTCAGGTTTTAGTTTATATTTTTCATTACATGCATATTAGGGTGAATGCGGTTATCCTAGCAACTCACTATGTTGGTCGGAGGAACATTCCATGTCTTTCTCCTTTGTACATTATGAATTATTGTGGGCATTGCATAATGCCAGAGATTATTAATATATATGCAAAAAAGAAACTTTAATAAAGTTAATGCAAGGAATTTGTATGGCAAGTGTGCTTGTTTCAAATCCCTTTTACCCCACTTTGCTTTTTTTATTTCATAATTATTTTATGAAAATGTTATCTCTGGTGTCTAATGCTTCCCTTCACATTTTATAAGACATGCTTTTTAAGGCATACCATATAGGGTATCCATTGTAGCTTGTGTCACTCCCGCAGAACCATGTGTGCTGTTTAGACACATAGCTAAAGACTTTTATGTGGTGGCTAGCAGTTCCCCATCCTCAATCCATGTTCCATTTAACTACTGTTTAGGCATGATTTTCCGGAGGTATTCCTGGTAGCTGCCAAACCAGTCACATTTATGTATGTAAGTATGCAAGTGCATTTTGCACATATAGATTTAAAAAGCCAAGCACGCTGTGTCTAACCTCTTTGCAGCTGATAAAGAGGCTTTGTGTTTTTGCAAGTATAGTTCCTACTTTTAAGTTCTTACTTCTAGAAGCATAGCTAGGGGAGCTGCCCAGGGCATAACATGCTAGGAGACACAATTAGGAAATCCATTTTTTTTTTACTTTTGCTCCTCATGCAAATGACTTAGAGTAGGTAAAGACTGGCACTCATTGATCTCTGGGGAGGTATTATAGGCAATGGGTACTGTATTATAACTTTAAGGAGCAGGAAGTACTTTAACATTTTTAATTGAATGCAAACATTATAAGAGTTTGTTAAATTTCTAGGGCTCCATGACTGGAACTGGGGTAATGTTTTGCCTTCTTATTCCTGTGGAAACCAAAGTATGTATAGCTCTGTTACCATTCCATGATCTGGTAATCACTGTTTGTGACCTCAACGTGTGTGTTCAAATTACTAACCTGTTTGCTGGTTTTCTCTGCCTGTATAAAGTTACCACCTTTGCTCATCATTCAGCATTGGATACCAAAGTCCTGTATGTACATAGTTGCTAAGAAACACAAATTACCCAAGAAAATCAACTCGCTTAGAGTTCTGAGCATGTAGTTGCTCAAAGAGCAACAGGATGTCTGAATAGTGTCACCACTCCAAGGCATTAGACCAATTTAAAACTTCTAACAAGTAGCCTAGCAAATCTACCCAAAAAGGAGCATACATCTGTTTACTGCACTCCCTGAAAACCACTATAGTTATACCTGAAGCCATAGATCAGCACTTTCCTTCTATCTCTGTAAGAGGCCAGGCAGAAATGGGAGTCTTCAGACAATGTAGTAATTGTATCATGTTATCTGATAGCTGCCTAATTCTTTATTTTTTTCCAAAAATTACAAATACCTATCTAAAGAAAACAGACAACAATCTCGTTCCGAGAAAATTATACATATATATATATATATATATATATATATATATACACAAGAAGTCACTTCATCGTCAAGTAAAGTATGAGAATTCTTATGTTCATTTGGTCTCATAAGGGATAGTGAAAATGGGGATAGTCTATATAGAAAGTAAAACATTGAAATTTAAACATTTATTTGTATGTTTAGGGAAAATACCTAGTTACACATATACTAAGAGAAGGGAGAAGATGCAAGAAAGACTGGTTATACTACATTCATTTCTTATTTAAAGGTTAGCTTTTCATGACAATTTGTGGGCAAATTTTATTTGTCAAGAATTATATCTAGCAAGTAACCCCAATATTTTTGGTAATAGCATTTGTTTTTTGTTTTTGAAAAAATTAATTTGTGAGATGAGATATATTTGATAGCAAGATTGCTAAAATTTTCCCATGTAATTGGTGACATGACATTCCAATTCTTTGTAATAAAGAATTTAATAAGGACACATATCGTAATAAAGACATGTTTTAATATTTTTGGGAGTCGATTGATGTTAATGTGCAATATAGCTGTCTCCCATGTAAGGGTTGATTTTTCATATCTGATCCTCTCTAATCTTACTCTCAAGGAACACCATAAGTTGTGTATCTTAGTACAGTTCCACATGACATGTAAAATATCAGCTGTTTGATCCGGACAATGGGGACATATAGGTGAAAAGTTAGGACTGAATTTATTTAATTTAGATAAGGTATAATATAGATTGTTATTTACCATAATTTGTGTATATAACAGCTTGAAAGGAATGAATTTGATTGTATTTTCAATGGCTAGTTTCTTATTTTCTTCAGTCAGTGATTGATTTTTCATTTGCCAATAGTTTGAAAATAATAAAGAATTCTGATGTTTTGCACTCATTAGAATTTTATAAGTCCTAGAAATTGTTTTCCCTTTAATCGCAAGATTTTCAAGTATTAATTTAACTAAATCTATGTTCTGTAAGTCAGTGCATATTTGTGAGAATTTAGCACTTATAAGATGATGAAGTTGGTTAAGGATAATACTATATTTCATAGGAAGTTTGAGTTCAAGTCTCATTTGCCCTGTGTGAGAGTCTTTCCATTGGTATATATCCCATATTGTGTAGTCTTTTATCAGGGGGTAGTTTGTTAGATTTACTGGTTTATTATTTATTAGTAGATTAGGATTTAGGTGTAACGGTTGTATAAGGACAAAAGCGTCAGTTAATTGCAATGATTTAAATAGTTTCTGTGTTGTAAGAATCATGTTTTTAATTAGTGGTTGTAAATTCTTCGTGTGTATGCTAGCCTGGTTTAAATTCAAGAATGGTAAGGATTTGATATTACAGCCAAGGGATTTCAACTGTTCATACCAGAGTTTGGTCCACTGGGGTGTCCAAGCATTTATATATGAGTCATAGTTTATTATTTGTATTAGTCTGTATACAGTAATTATACTATAGTAAAGCTTAAAATCAGGTAACCCCAATCCCCCCTTATCTTTGGCGAGTACAAGTTTTGCATATTTAATTCTGGTAGATTTGAGATACCATAAGAATCTTGATATAACTTTTTCCATGGCAAGGAAGAAGTTTTGGGGAATATTTGAAAAGGTAGCATTTATTTGAAAGAGTATTCTTAGTAGAAAATTCATTTTGACAACACTAGCTTTTGACAGTAGAGACATATTAATGTTCTTCCATCTATCCATATCGTTTTGAATACTAGTCCATGTAGTTAGTAGGTTATTGTTTATAACATCTTTGAAGTCTGAAGTAAATATTATTCCTAGATATTTTATCTGGTAGTTTATTTTGTTCTCACTCATAGGAAAGTACAATTCTTTATGACCTATAGGATTGAGGGGAAATATGTGTGACTTGTTTAAATTTAAATTATAATTTGAAACTACCGAGAACTCATCAATACCTTTAAGTATTTTTGAGAGGTCAATAGTGGGGAGTTGGATATATATATTTAAGACATCAGCAAAGGCTGAGTATTTAAGATTTGTATTGTGGATTCTGGGAATATGAGGAAAGGCTTTTTGTGAAATAAACAGAAGGAGGGGTTCTAGGTAAAGATTAAACAGGTATGGCGAAAGAGGACATTCTTGTCTTGTACCATTGGATAATAGTATAGGGTTAGTTATAAGTTTATTTACCTGTATAGTGGTAGAAGATTTCTGATACAGAACCTGGATCATTTTAATGAATTCTTGAGAAAAAACATATAAAGGCAGTATATTAAAGAGAAAGTGTAAGTTTACTCTATCAAAACCTTTAGTTGCATCTACTGTAAGGACATAATAGCTGCCTAATTCTTAAACAATCTGATACAGTATACAGGAGATCACACCAGTCTCTGGAGTCAAAGCTGTCAAACAGGTTACCAGAAATTCACAACATTACACAATACCTGCCAGACACACTGTAGGACAAACACATAGACCTACATATGCTGAGGTACTTAAAAGTAGTCCAGCCAATACAAAACCTCAATGACCTCCCAAAATAAGTAATTACAATAAGTACCCACAGAACCTCAAAACATACATTATCCAAGCAATATTCACCATTGCACATTCAGCCTCAACTTACAGTAAGACTGACCACCACACATATTTTATTTGTTTTTATTCTATTTATCTTGTTTTGACTGGATTAATCTCATTAGGTTAGTAGCCTCTTTTCAAGGGAGACCCAAGGTGGTATTTTTATACTTCTATGGGAAATTTGGCCAGGGCATCAGGTAACTTCCCCTACTCTGACAGGTGCCATGGGATCTTTTGCATCCACATGATCTACCACCAGTTCAGGCAGATGGGGCCTCAGTCTAATATCTCATCCAAAGGATGACACACTCAGGGATGCAGTACCCCATTTATGCTACACTGCAATGTCAGCAATCAATCTACCTGGTGTGGAACTAGAACCCACCACCTTCGGCACAAAAAGGTGAGTATGCTATCCATCACGCCACTGGCACTAGGACATTTAGATGGTAGACTCCATTGTGAGCCAAAGTGATGTCCCACTCACGAGGCTGGGCAAAGAAAAGGTTATGGTCTGTTGTCTGTCAGGAACAAGATTCTGTCCAATCACACACTCATACAGGTCACTGAAAACCAAGCACCAGTATAATGTTGTCATAATACATGTGTGAGTAATTGATCTGAGATGTATCTTCCTGGACTATATGAAGAGAGACTTGATGAAGCTCTCAGATGATGCGTCCTAGGCTGGTATGTTCCTAACATTGAACAGTATTCTACCTTCTTCAAGGATGAACAGTAGATACAAGATTTTAATAATTTGCTTAATTTTTGGTATCACTCAAAAGGGGGTTCAGTATTTGTCAGTCTGGGAGGATATGTTTGACAGACCACACTGCTTTTCAAGGGATGGTCTGCACCTATCCATTTATGCTTTCATATATTCTCACTTTTAGGCACTACCAACCTAATAAACCTTCTGACATAGCAAAACCAACCCAAGAAAATCTAAAGCTGTTACTGCTCAATGCCAAGAGTCTAAGTATGAAATTCAACTCCCCTCAAGCCCTCCTCATCCTGGAGAATGTAGATGCAGAGATCACCCCAGCAGTATAGGGGCATAATGCTTTCCAAACATTTAGACCTGTTACTCCACATAGAAAAAAAAGGTGGAATTGTCCCATTTATATCAAAAACAAGCATACCTCAAGGCTAGTCAGACACTTTGACACACTTGAGTGTCTCCACATCCAAATTACAATTGGCAAAATCCAACACCATATCCTTGCAAGCTATAGGTCACTGTCTATGACTCAGAAAATCCATAACACATAAATCTATAGGAAACACTCTCCATTTAAACCAACACCATATTTACAGGCAGCTTTAACACCCCATTATAACATGGAAATCATACACAATCCCTAACATGTAAGCTTAGAGATTATTGGACTTTGTAAACACAACTACTCTGGACGAGATGATCCATACACTCACTATGGGTGCTAACATTTTAGACCTCTTTCTCACCTACATGGAGGAATGTTGCACTTTCATTACAGTATTGCCCTCAATGGTTAGATCAGTCCATAAAGTTGTCTGTTTTAAAATGCAAATAAAACCTTGGACAAGGTAACCCTGGTACCTTTAGAAAATTATTCCAAGGTAAACTTCCTACTCCTAAAATATTAGCATGCCAAAATTTTAAGCCCACTCAAACCCAGAGAACACTGCTGCCTACACTGAGTCATTTATAGAAACCATCTTCACTCATGTATATAGCTGTGTACAGAAAATGTGGTACTTATCCAAAATGCATTCATGACAAACTCAAACACCAAGCCACCCTAGCAGAATTACAATGTCGATACATTGAATAATAAAAGGAAGAAAACCCTGGGAAAAAAAATAGGAAGTGCAATGCCAGGCAAGGTAAGAACTCCTTCGGTAACTTAAATAAACAATTCATGGGAATCATTAAGCCATCCAAAGCCAAATTGTATGTAACAGTTATTGTTATATATACTGACTGAGGTATATTAACTAAAATCTCTGTCTTCATGTCCCCTCTGAATTATATTTTTTTCACATGCTTCAGGCTTCAACTCAAACCTTGGCTAATGGCAGCAGTCTGTGAGCTACTGGGAGCTGCAAAAGAGGATTTTTATACTGCCCAGCCCTGTACCAGACATGGATAATCATTGAACTAGAGTTCAGTCTGCTTAAACCCTATTTGCACTTTGTAGATGAGTCTGGGGGCCCACTCAGTATGACCCTGCTACTTCATGCCAAATGATGACCGCTTGTTTTATTCTGCATAACATGATTCTGCTTTAGTGTGGAGCACCACTGCTACAATCAGTGACCAGTGAGACACCCAGTGGTAGTGCAGATGCCCCTATTGTTTATTGCACGTGTCAGTACTAAAAGTTACCAACTGATGGCAGCACCGACACACTCTTACAGGCAGAATCATGTACTGTAAATGGCAGCATGGGTGAAGCAATGGCATCTAGGCCACAGCTACTGGCCATGCTATTTATTATGTGGCAACCATGAGTCACAAAGATTATACTTAGTGCATGCAGTGTTACCTGTGGACTATGCTGTGTAGTGTATTGTGAACACACACTATGCAATAGGTATTCATTCACACACTGTACAAAAAGCTGCATAGTTGATATAGTTATAGTTATCATTTGTACAGGGTCTGTGAACAGAGGCAAAAGTACTAGGAATACCAGCATAGGGGGTGTTTTTTAATGGTGAGCATGGTTGTGGAACAGACCATATGACAACACAGTAGCCTTCTCTGCAGATGCAGGTCTAAGAAGTAATGATGTGGTGATTAAGAAAGGATGGTATCAATCATTATTCTGAAGGGAATGTTAAACTGAATTTCTGACCAACCTATTTTATATTATCTTCATTTTTTGACATTTTTAAAATTTCCTTTTTGTCTGTATTGACTGCATTTTTTATCCTTCCATATAAATGCAAATGTTATTATTCCTCTTCAGAGATGTTATATCTGTTCTAAAGACATAAACATTGCCTGTGATATAAATAGGACCTGCTGGAGAGATTGGTATGTATCACAGATACTATCCTGTCTATGGAACAGGCTCCCTATCCATGTTAAGCAGAGTTCCACCCTAACCCAATTCAAGTGCAACTTGGACAATTGGATGAGAAACCAGAAATTCATCACTGGTTTGTCACCTATGTTTCTAATGGACACAGGTAACCTGTAAATGGTTCATCTACCAGGCCCATGCTTACACTTATCAAGGGTATCAGAACTTGTCAGAGATTTGGGATGCACGGCTAGGCTTAAAAAGGTCCTTATGGTCTTTAGCCTAGTAAACACCTATGAACCTATGCATTGTGTCAGGTTTGCTTCATCTGAGATCATACCTCTCAACCTCTTAGAGAAAGAAATCTAGACGTCAAAAATAATGGGGAAACAAAGACCACAAAATAAGTACAAGTTTTAAATATTCTTCTTACAAACTTCACAAGTTGATACAATAACAGGTTTTGCCTTAGCATGAATTTTTAAAGGGTATGAAGTATGAAACTCAAATACCTGTCATTATTTTCTGACTTTAATCCTCACTGATTTGCAAATGATGTGCCAGAGAACAAAACAAAAAAAAAAAGATACGAGGAACAAGCCAAAAGTATGAAGCAAAAATCTGAACAATCTGTAAAAATCTGGTCAGTTGAGAGGTATGACTGGGATTTTTGTCTATTTAATTGCTCTTGCTTCTGTCTGGGGGTTGGGGGTGGGGAAGGTATTGTGTCATTCACAATGTTCTGTAGTGATAGTGTTGAGGATGATCCAAGAGATTAGGAGGGAATGCTCCCATGGAACTTGATACTGAGTCCTATGATGTTAAGACCAACAAGATGTTGATCATGCCATTCATAGGATCACATGATCATATGAAGTTACTAAGATATTGGCCCTGAGACCATTACAAGCCTAGCCAAGAATTTAGCCCATGTTCTGACAAGTCAGCACCCAATGACCCTGTCCAGCAGGGACACAGGTGGAATCCCAGAGGTGTATTTTCTGTTCCCCATCCAGTTATCCAGTTTGTGCTTAAAAAGTGTTAATGAGGTACTCGGCCTGACATGGAGCAGGAGTCTATTCCACAGAAGGGGGGGGGGGGATCTGGGACACAAATCTGTCCCATCAAGTCCTATTGATGTCACAGACCAGGTTGAGGTTGTGTTTGAGGGTTATTAGAGTGGAGCTTGACTTGTAGATATGCAGCAGTCTCATCAAGGTGGGGTCTGAGATCGCTTTGTATGGCAGACAAAGGTCACCTCTGAGGGGTCTGTAGGAGACTGAGTAGAGGGACAGGGCCTTTAGCCTATCTGTGTAGGGTAGATGCTTGTGACCCTGGATTCTCCTGGTGAGGAACCTCTGTGGTCTCTCCAGCTGCTGCATGTGCTCTGTGAGGTACATGCCGAAAGGGGCATTTTACTCAATAATGGATCTTATAATGGAAGAATACAGGGATGTTATGACCACCTTGTCCCTGGATGACATACCCTTACTAATGATGTGGGCATGTAGAAAACTTCCCATACAATGGAGGCAATATGCTGGTCAAAAGTCAGTTTGCTATTAACCTTGGTGCCCAAGTCCCTCATGACTGATTGCATTCTTAGGACCTTGCTTTTAAAAGTGAGCAGCCAATGCTGAGACCTTGACCCAGACTGTCATATCCTACCATGTAATGAGGAAGATTGATGATACCTAACTGGCTGAGTCATTGAGAAATCCATGCCTGTGGATGGTGCACTTGCTTGGGGCTTCATGTTGTATGCCCAAGACAGCTATCATACATGCAGATCTGCCCTCTGCCAAGTTGCTACTGCCACCAAAGTGTGCCTTGCATGCCCTCACAATAACAATATAATGGCTGACATGGATGCAGTGTGAGCATCCATGCTCCCAATGAAGGCCATCACAGCATTGTCCCTGGCTTCCACCATTCCCATGTGCTGTGGAATTCTCCACACTATCCCTGCAGCAATCTAACCATTTCTATCTGGTTCTCACTGGCAGTTGTCTGTGCCAGAACAATTTCTCAACACATTTATTTTGTGCAGACAACAATGTATATGTGTCTGAAGACAACTGTAAGTGATGCTTTTGCTTGCTTCCCTGTGAACAGGCTGCACAGTGGGCATTTGAACTTTTGACACTGTCATGTCTTCTTCAAGATGTTCATCACATGCACCAGAAAAGTGTTCAGCTTTGAGGGTATTTAACCCCTTTTGATAATGGCATTTGTCAACAATGCACTATCTTTGAGTCTGTATCAGCATTTCTACAGTTACCAACATTTATATTGGGGATTCCAGAGATATCAATTTTTTTTTGAGAAGGGACCCTGCCCCTACACATTGTGACTATATGTTGCTGTTTTCAGCTGTGTCATGATTATAAGAACAGTGCTATCTTTTCAGTAGCCATCTACTTCAGCATAGCCTGTCACTGATGTTTCATATGGTGCAATAACTGTGAACAAGAAATATATGTTTCAGTAAATTATGCCTCATTAATCACTTGTTAGTATATCCCTGTGCAAGTATGATTACAGGTGGATGTGAAGGATATCCATACATACCATTTGATGTATCTGCTTGCAGTGGCTGTGCTTATAAAGTTTTAGTATCTGATTGGGAAACCCTTCTAGTTCTACAATCATTCATTCTAGTAATAAATGAATGCTGTATTTTAGGGCATACTACACAGCAACAGTGTCTGTCTAACACAAAAATGAAAATTGACATGGCACACCAATCTGTCCGTGTCCACACCATATTGAATACAGCACCATATCCATCATCTTCTCCATAATATTCATAACCATGTAGAGAAGCAAATACTCCTTATCAGGCATCTGACATTGTTTAATGTAAGGGCCAGCACTTGTTGTCATAGGAGTGATTGCATTTTGTTATACTTTATTCCTTGCACTAAATACAATATCATTGGCTCTCTTCATATGCTGTGCCATTGTATGATTTCTTTCCAAATGACATTTATATCCACTAATACTTGGTTCTGCACTTCAGCTCTCTGTGCTTGTCTAGGACTCCTAGCCCATTATCTTTCCATGGGCTTTCTCCACGATGTTGCATCGTCACCCCTTGGAGGAAATAACTCACTATACATAATTATACAATAAATAGTGTTTACCAATCAAAAATATGCACACAGTTTGGACAGTCAATCAGTGTGCCCATTGTAAATCAAGCATATCCTACAGGAAAGAAGCCCAGCTACTTTCTATTAAGATATGCTAGATAACTGTAAAAGATTTTATAAGGGACAGTCTAAGATGCAAACAAAATCACAGACACTTATATATACATATATATATATATATATATATATATATATATATATATATATATATATATATATATATATATATATATATGTATGTGTGTGTGTGTGTATATATATATATATATATATATATATATATATATATATATGGATTCACTTCATAACACTGAAAACTCAAAACACTGAAAATGAGAAAAAACAAACACTGAAAACTCAAAACACTGAAACTCAAAACAATGAATACACATATTATACATATACTGAGTTTAAACAAAATAAATCATAGCACTTTTCACCAAGTGTAAGTGGGGGGGGGCAAGCCCCTTGCACCCCCTACACCCCCTGCTACTTAAATATATAAACTCCAAGATTGCACTTAGTGTAGTGAAGTGCAATCTTGGAGTTGATATATATAAGTAGGAGGGTATGTGGGGGGTGCAGGAGGGCTTGTACCATGCTTACACTTTGTTGAAAGTGTTATGATTTATGTTGTTTATACTCAGTATATGTATGATATGTGTTTTGAGTTTTCAAGATTTTGAAGTTTCAGTGTTTTGAGCTTTCAGTGTTATGAAGTTAATCTCTCTCTCTCTCTCTCTCTATATATATATATATATATATATATATATATATATATATATATATATATATATATATATATATATATATATATATATATATATATGGGTCCCCTTCAGTAGACCGACACGCTAGAAGACCGACACTCTACAGAAGGAGACGAGAAGACCGACGACTCAGATGACCGACAAGGTGAGAACCCGACGGACGAAACACCGACATGGGCAAGGTGTGAGCGCGACTCGGTAAGTGTGCGATAGAGTGAGGGATTTAGTGTTAGGGAGCGGACAGGTAAGTGTGCAATAGTGAGGGACTGTAGTTTTAGGGGCGGGTTAAGTGAGTTAGGGTTAGGGTGCGGGTAGGGTAAGTGTGCGATAGTGACGGACTATATGTTTAAGGGTGGGTTAAGTGAGTTAGGGTTAGGGTGCAGGTAGGGTATGTGTGCGATAGTGACGGACTGTAGGTTTAGGGGTGGGTTAAGTGAGTTAGGGTTAGGGTGCGGGTAGGGTAAGTGTGCGGTTATGTCGGAACTTAGGGTTAGGGTTTGGGTTAAGGTTAATGCATGTATAGTTGTGTGTAATGTGTAGTTTACGTTTTGTGTGTCGGTGTTTTGGGTGTAGGTGTTATGGTGTTAGGTTTTGTGCGTTGTCGGTATTGTGTGTTGTCGGTCTTTTGGTGTCGGTGTTTTGGGTGTCGGCATTGTGGCATGTCGGTGTAGTGAAGGGGATCCATAATATATATATATATATATATATATATATATATATATATATATATATATATATATGCATGTATACATATATGTATATATATATTTCAGAATTTATGGACCCTTTTGCTTTCAGCACAGCTAAATAGTAATAATAAAAAAACAAACAGGTCCACGAAAGCAGATATTGGTTATATATAGTTAAAATGTTAACTCTGGGTAAAGTAGGGAGCAAACATTCTCTATATCCTATTGTCTAACATCCTTTGGGATAGGGTAGGGGGGGATAGCAATATAAATGACTTAACTATGATCGTGACAGTGTATAATCCTCAGACAACAGAATCGTAATTATCAGTATTATATGATATAACTGAAAACAACCTCACAGATTTCAATGCAAGGAGGATTCTTAGAAGCAGCTGTACAGTATACTTAGTAAACTCTTACCTTCTAAACTAAGCATGCCTGTCATCATTTAATAATTTAGGTCCTCAATAATTTGTCAGATACCCAGATCTTTTTACGAAGAACAGCCCCACCAGAAAAATAGGTAAACATCTAGACAGTCTGCAATATCTATTGGTTGAGAAGTACATGATCAATGTACACATCAAAAAAAAAAAAAACAGTCAACAATGTGCTGTGTAGGCAGTTAAAAAGGTGGAGCATGTGAGCATGCCAAGTACATTTGGGGTGCCTTAGACTTATTTAAAAAAGGCAAGACTTTTTTTTTCTTATCATTATATAATAGCAGTTATCTATGACTGAGTATGGGTAATGCCTAATTTAACCACTGGCTTTGTTTCATCACTTGGGCTTTGCCCTCATGATCAAGCCATGCCAGCCATGTTCAAATCCCGCATTATTCACACCCAATTGTGGATTATTGCTAAACTGTAACCATTCCTGACTGAAAAGTAATATAAGCAGTATTTCTCCAGACATAACCTATGACAAAAGCTGCACAAATGGATGGTTAACCACAAATTCATCCCTGGTTTAGCACCCTTGTCTTTCATGGATAGGTGCAACATGTAAATGTTCTTCCCATCTCTAGGTTATTCATGCATAAATTTAAGGGATGAAATATTCATGGGAATGCATGGATTAATAGTCTACTATGTACCTGTGAACCTATGAACCATTGTGAATTAGTTCATTACTTAGTAGCAGTGTACAACTGTATTATTTAGGTAAAAATATATCTTTTTTCTCTTTTTTGAGTGTGTGTGTGTGTGTGTGTGTGTGTGTGTGTGTGTGTGTGTGTGTGTGTGTGTGTGTGTGTGTGTGTGTGTGTGTGTGTGTGTGTGTGTGTGTGTGTGTGTGTGTGTGTGTGTGTGTGTGTGTGTGTGTGTGTGTGTGTGTGTGTGTGTGTGCATTTGTGACTATGCATTTGTGTGTGTTTGTCTCTATACACTGAGTAATGAACCATAATTTGAAAAGCCTGAACTGCAAGAGATGTGTGATTGATATGCAACATGGTATGGATTGTGAGAAGGGTGAGTTTGTAGTTTTCAAGGTGATATTTTAGTTCATGAAATTCAATACAGTCTGTGCAAAATGGCTCTGACCATTGCTGTTGTCAGGTACAACTAGCCCTACCAAACCAACTACTGCATATACTGTAACATTAAGAAATTAGATGTCGATTAAATTTGTTGAATATGTTTGATTTGCTAAATGTATTAATTAAAATCTCTCTAACCAGTACCATGGAAGCACACTCTGCACTGTTTTTACTATATTGTAATAATTAGATTTTAGTGTTCCTTTTATATGCTTCGCTTTTTATACATAGATTGTTTTAAATGTGGCTTTCTGACTACTTTTGCAGAAATGTAATAACCAGCAGCACACAAAATGGCAATGCTTGTAACATTTCATACAATGTTATTTTCTTTATGAAGTTCTTTTATAAATAAGGCTTATTGGTCCACTGCTGTATGAATCTTATAAGCTGTATCTTTCGGCTTTTCCCGGTTAGGGGTCGCCACAGTGGAACTCCGGTCTGCTAATGATTAGCAGTAGATTTTTACGTACCGAGTTGCCAGCCCTGACTAACAACCTTCAACGAAGGTACACCCATTCACACGTCTCCACACAGAAGACGCTTTAGCTGAGAATCGAACAGGACAACGTCTTACTGTGAGGCGACAACGCTACTGCAGCACCACCATCTTATAAGTACACAAGTGAAATTGTAGCCACTGTTACATGTAGGTCCACTCAACTGTAAATCCCTAAAGACTGTTGTATGTATGTACACCTGTCATATATGTGTATGAGCTTTTCTGTGCTTTTCACATACTCTCACAAATGCTTAGCTACCTGAGCTGTTTGTAGTCTTATTAAATTAGGCATTGGTTACACCATAAGAATCTCACAGTCACAGATGCTTTCTGAATCTGGCAGGGCATAATGTCTTCTGTGAGAGCTCAGGGTAGAGCCCCAAACTGATATACAATGTGAGTGAAACACAATCACTACAGGGAATGGCTGCAAGCTGCAGCAGGAGGGACTTTTAAAAGAATTGATATTTGGATAGATTTAGTGGATGAGCTATCAAACATAACAGGGATACCAAGTGCAGGTGGGGAGTGTTGCCACAGTTGCAATGATGTACAGCAGGGTAGACTAAATAGCTTGCTGAGTGGGTGGCAGAAGTTCAGGCATTGTGACCAAAATCATTTAGAAAGCGTTTTGTTCACTAATATTACAATAATAAGGTTTGTTAATAATTTAACAGTTATGAGTCATTGCTGCTGAATTACTGCCCACTTTGCACACTGTTCATTTAAAGCATTAAGCAGATTAGATTCTGTGAGCAGCAGCAGCAACAATCTTAGAGTAACTTTTGCTGAAGCACCTTTAGAAAGTGCAAGTGCTTTATTCTTTAAAAAAAGAAATATCTTTCAAATTAAATGGATATTAATCATAGGAAAATCTTCAAACTCTGTATAACTTTACTTGTGTAATACCAATAGGACCATTTTATGTAAGTACTGCAGACAGTGAATAATGCACTGAAGAGAACTGGTTTAGTGGGCATCACAGGAAGACAAATTAAACATGCGC
Organism: Protopterus annectens; assembly: GCF_019279795.1. Classification (NCBI taxonomy): domain Eukaryota; kingdom Metazoa; phylum Chordata; order Ceratodontiformes; family Protopteridae; genus Protopterus; species Protopterus annectens. The sequence continues at coordinate 1,437,702,847 of NC_056739.1, forward strand.
AGCAGCCACTGCCTAGAGCAGCCCCAGCTGTAGGGTATGATGCAGACTAACTTTGGGAGAGATGCGGAGAGGCAGTGTGGCTCGCTCATATGAAAATCCTCTGCAGCAGATACAAGACTTACTGTTCCTACAAGCTGTGACCACCAAGCCACTAGAGGTACCACAACCCAATATCTTGTTTAGCCTGTCCAGGCACCCAGGGGAAGGCTCTGAATGAGGGTCACAGATTGGGATGATAGTTTTGATGGTCCCTTCCACAACCCAAATCATCTTTGCACCTACCCAACTGTGTCATGCACACTCTTAGTACATTTCTACAATTCCTCCCCTAACCATTTGTCCATCATCTATTTGCCTGCCTTCTCTTCTATTTGTAAACCCAACTTATTTTGTGACCTTCAACATATCTTTCATGTCTGTCATTTTATGCTTATCAATACCCTTACACCTTCCCTACATATCATGCCTTCCCTTGCTACCCTTTATCCTTTCCCCTCTTTTCTTATAAATTTCAAAAAAAGGGGTTCTAGCCCAAGCACAAAAATAAATAAATGAATAAATAAATAAATAAATGCATGGATACATACATACCTACATACATACATACATACATACATACATACATGCATAATGTACTCTTCTCGCCCACTTCCTGCAGCACACCCCTCTTGTATTATCATACTGTGTTTCTGTTGGCTACTCTTTCCACTTTTTCCAACTTTTATATCCACACCCATTGCATTCTTATAAATTCAATAAATCTGGTGTCCATCTGGACATCTGCAGAATAAGGCTGCTGTCGAAGCTGATTTGGCTGCTAGCCAGTGAAGATGAGCTCAGGTGCTTGCAGCTTCTTTTTCTGAAGTCTTGTGATAATGGTGCAAAACTACACTTAATGACACCTTTGTCAACAAGATACATCAGAATCTTGAAAAGATACATAGGAACTACGCATACATGCATGATATATGCACATACCCAAGTTATTGTGTACTTCTTAGCCAAATTTATACATTCTGATATCTCTGCATCCTTTGCTTGGGTAATTCTTTGCTGAAAGACCTCTCAACTGTCCAGATTTTTGCAGAATGTCCAGATTTTTTGCCTCACATTTTTGGTCTTTTGCTCATAAAATTTGTGTTTTTCTGGCAAATCGCTGGGATGATCTGAGGACTGAAGTCACTAAATAATATATACATTTGAGTTTCTGTCTTCAATTCCTTTAGAAGAATGCACATTAACACAAAACCTGTTACTCTAGCAACTTTCTGCATTTATAAGAGTGATATTTAAAAATGTTCCATATTTTGGGGCCTTAATTTGCCCATTTTATAAGGCTTTGTCCATATTTATTGCACTAAGAGGTTGAGAGATATGTTTGCTGACTGCTCAGATTTGAAAAACAGCACCTTTAGTTTGCACTTAATACATTTGCTTTTCTGCAAAAGAGTGCTATTTGCACATTCACCTGCATACTTGTTCACTGCAGGACTGTGAATTCCATACAAAGTCTAGAAACCATAGTCAGTAAGATTACAGCTTGGTATCACAACAATCTTTTAAAATAACATGTAGACAAGACTTTCTTAAATAAAATATGTAGGAATTAAAAACTGCATTTGTTTAAAAAAGAATATGTGGCAGAGAGTGGTGTAAAGACATTAAGGCACATGGGCTCAGTATTAAGGTCATTCAGTTCCCACCATACTGCTGTATAAATTTAACTGAACTACTGGCCAACAATGAAGTACACCTCATTTTCTGTGCCTGCACAAAACAAACTAGACTTGAATCAGTAAATCATTTTTAATAAATCATGTACCATTCTTAAAACTTATAGATTGTGGTACACGACTTGTACTCTAAAAATGGTATAACATAGTGTACAATACTCAGTGGGGGATATTTCAGAGATTTAAAGAATTCTATGAATTAATGAGTTTGGTACAAGAAAATGTCCAATTACAGTCTAAAGTAAGAATAAATAAAAACAATGGACTATTGTCTGAAATTTCTGAAGTGAAATCAAAAGTAGAACTAGAACGTAAGTATTAGATAATGAAATTTGGAATTGTGAAATTGATAATCCAAGAAGACTGTACATTCAAACAATATGAAAAGTGAAACGTGAGCTGACATTCAGGTAGAAAAACCCATATAGTATTAATGAGTGGTCATTCACTGAAAGCTGTATGGCACAGAACAGGAGTAAGCATTGCAATGACCTATATAGACAAGAGATTGCAGTATCTATAGTGCTTCACTGGAACTGTCCTGATTAATGCATACCCAAAGCACTCACAGTGCAGTGCTGAAAGGAGTTAAGCACAGGTTTGCTCTGTCCTGTTGCATTCCTTCCACTCTGCAGTGAGCAAGGAGCAGCAGCTACTGACTTCAAATTCTTGCATATGTCAGGTCACTGCATGTGTCACTATCTACAATGCTCAATACAGTGAACAGCACACTGAATCCAGTGACACATTTATTACATAATCATCATAAATGCATGCACAAAGCCACAACATTGATACATCTACATTATCACTTACTTTGTTAGGCTTAAATTAACTCCTACTGTTAATATTTTATCAATCAGATTAAAATCCTCCATAATTATTTTATTTGATGATTTATTTATTTTAATTGGGTTTCATTATTAGGCACAAGTATCTCAACTTGAAATGCTCAAATGACAGACAGTCTGAAATTTAAGAATGAAGGAAGCAGCAGATGCCAAAACCAGAAAACTATCTGAGCTACTAAGTACTGATCTGGTCTGTCTGAAGCCACATGAAAAATGTGAGCTAAACTGGTAAACCACCTATACTTGGGTAAAGTCAGTGCCTTTATATGACTTACAACTGCATGTTTCTATAGTGTATGTGTGTGTGTGTGTGTGTGTGTGTGTGTGTGTGTGTGTGTGTGTGTGTGTGTGTATTTGTGCGTGTGTGTGTGTATTTGTGTATATGCAAATGCCAGTGTACATGTGTGTGTGTGTGTGTGTGTGTGTGTGTGTGTGTGTGTGTGTGTGTGTGTGTGTGTGTGTGTGTGTGTGTGTGTGGGTGTGTGTGTGCATTGTGTGTGTGTGTGTGTGTGTGTGTGTGTGTGTGTGCATAGTGTGTGTGTGTGTGTGTGTGTGTGTGTGTGTGTGTGTGTGTGTGTGTGTGTGTGTGTGTGAATGCTAGTTTGCATGCATGTATGTGCTGGAAGGATAGTGTGTGTGTGTGTGTGTGTGTGTGTGTGTGTGTGTGTGTATGCGAATGACAGTGTACATGCATGAGAGTGTGTGTGTGTGTGTGTTTGTGTGAGTGTGTGTGTGCGTGCACATGCATGTGTGTGTGTGTGTGTGTGTGTGTGTGTGTGTGTGTGTGTGTGTGTGTGTGTGTGTTTGAGTATGTGTGACTGTGAGTGATTGCATGCGCATGCATGTATACATTTGTGTGTTTGTGTGTGCGTTGTGTCTGTATGTGTGTTTGCTCTGTGATATTCATTCCTATTCATAAATATCATTAATCCAGACAATAAACAAGCAAAAAGAGCTAAAGAAGTAGAGAAAGTCTTGTTGGAACGCTACAGCAGTTATCAAAATCCATATTATTCATGGCTGAAAAAAAGATTAGCTTAGGTCTGTGTCATTATTTAAAAATTAAATAAATACACTCTACCTAATAAGGTCATACAGAAAAAATGAGTTAGAAGTATAATGAGCAGCTTCAGCACACAGAAATGAGCACCCTCTTTTCCCAGTGAATGACTTCACTCCCTTATCATTATTCTTGCAATGAGAGCATTTTTATGTCACTTTGCACACCACACACTGGCACTTGTTCTCTTTTACTGTTTGCGACTGTGTGTGCAGATGTGTATGCAGAGATTATTAGTGCAATGTCAGCATTTTTTCTGGATTTAATAAATTTTCTCTGTATTATTGTAATTATTACTATGAACTTTGAATACTTCTCACCTTGAGAAAAGATATTTCAGCAACTTTGGCTGGTCTACTTGTACACCAAAATACTACTTTACTGAGAAAAAAAAGCTGTCAGTCAATAAATAAATAAGTAAACTGCAGCCCCTGGGAATATTATCTGACTAAAAATGCATAGTTTTTGCAGCAGCAGCAGAAACTTTCAACTGCTAAGAGTGAGGCTCGTGTGCTTTGCTCCCATATAGCATTGCGTTTGCATCAGTAAAGCAATTTAACAGATCATCACTAATAATAAAGCAATTATAACATCAAAAGAACTGGAACATTCATAAAGATTGAATAACACATTACATGAAAAAAGACAATAGGGATATAAACATGAGTTTACACGTTATAAATACGTGTAGGTCTATGCAAAACTGTAGATCCTTTGATATCCACAGAAAGGTTATGTTTTTACTTTTAACATGAATAAGTCATATACTTTCCCAGATTTTTACTCATTCATCATAACCTCCCATATTTTCTATATTTCTTTATCCACAAATAACTTCTTTAGATATTATAATTGCTTTATTATTAGTGATGATATGTTAAATTGCTTTACTGATGCAAACAGATGTCCTATGCAGCTCGACTAAAGAAACTCCAGCTCTACTCAGTTGCTTACCACCTACTCAGAGGCAATCTATGCCTGACGTACAAAACCATGTCAAACCCAGAACTAATGGACATGCTCCACCTCAAAAAATCCAAGTCCCTTAGAGCTACACTCTCCAGGGACCTAAACCTCAGCACAAAAATAAATAGGACATGCTAGAGGGACAGATTTATTTCCCAGAGGCTCCCCTCACTCTGGAATAGAATCCCAGTTCATGTTAGACATAGCCACTCGCTGACCCTCTTCAAGCGAAATCTGGACACGTGGATGGGAAATCGCAAATTCACCCCTGGGATCTCTTCTGTGTCCCTGCTAGACAGAGGCACAGTAATCTAATCTTAAAAGGGTACCTTCTGTGACCTACTTTACAGAGGCACAATAGGCTAATCTAATAGGGAGGTGGAAGCCAAATACACTCTGGCTAGGCTTATAAATGCCCTAGGGCAGATAGCCTAATATCTACCTATGAACCTAAAACTTACAATGTCAGTTATTTTCTATTTGACACATATTTAACACACCATCCCATAAATTGATGTTTGTGTGTGTGTGTGTGTGTGTGTGTGTGTGTGTGTGTGTGTGTGTGTGTGTGTGTGTGTGTGTGTGTGTGTGTGTGTGTGTGTGTGCGTGCACGTGTACATGTGCGTGTGCATGTGTGTGTGAAGTTGATTTTCAGGTGGCACGATGCTAGGGTAATCCTATGGGCTAGGCTTGGAAAGGCTATAAGGCCATTAGCCTAGTACACACCTATAAACCTATGAATCTATGAAGTATATGTATGACTGTGGGCTATGTTGTTCTAATGCAGTCTAATGTATTCCATGATTTCTAGCATCAGTGATCCTAGTACAACTTCATCTGAGATATCAGTATTAGTTTTCATATATGATGTTGCATATGTCTCGTAATTATCTGCTTTAATGAGTCATACATCATTTGTAATATGGCATTCCACCATTATAGTTATTCACTAGTTTTGACATGTATTACTGCAATATATGTAACTAGCAAGATATCACATCTACATTCTTGATGTTATCTGTGCAGTAATATGCATCATTTCTTTTACAGATAATACTAACCTCCAAAAACATTTTCCACACCTGTACCTATGTTTATGTCACATAACAGATATGCAGACATGTAATGCTTATGTGTTTAACTTTCATATATCTGACTTATATGTAGGCATGTACATGATTTGGTAAATTATGTGTTTTGATGTATTGGTGTATACGGTAGTGTCATTTTGGTGCACATTTTTATTTTGAAGATGTTACTTTTTTAGACAAATTACAATCTTGCAGTGCACTGTAGGACTATCTGTCTGAAGGTTATTTTGCACATTCACACAATTACTTTACGTACCTTAAAAATATCAAGACTACATCCATGAATGGTATCATTCTATTAATGTACACAACGTGCACTCTGAGGAAAAGTGGTATCATCCTAGTGATGTATACAACATGCACTCTGAGGAAAAGTGGTATCATCCTGGAGATGTACACAATGTGCACTCTGAGCAAAAGTGGTATCATCCTAGTGATGTACACAATGTGCAGTCTGAGGAAAAGTGGTATCATCTGCATATGATGTGCAGTCTCAGGAAAAGTGGTATCATCACAGTGATGTACACAATGTGCACTATGAGCAAAAGTGGCATCATCCTAGTGATGTACACAATGTACAGTCTGAGGAAAAGTGGTATCATCTGCATATGATGTGCAGTCTCAGGAAAAGTGGTATCATCCTAGTGATGTACACAATGTGCACCCTGAGCAAAAGTTTTATCATCTGCATATGATGTGCAGTCTCAGGAAAAGTGGTATCATCACAGTGATGTACACAACATGCAATTTGAGGGAAAGTATTAGGAATGGACATGACTAACAAGGACTAGTACTGGATTTATATGCAAAATTTGCGACAGCTAAGAGTGAAATTTATAAGTACACGCAAAATCTGTGAACTGTCAGCCAAACAGTTAACATTAAACAGCTATAGCACCACCATACTTTGAAGAATTTTTTCACAAGTAGATAACAGATGTCAGAAGTGTCTTGAGGAAGAAAGATATAACTGAGAACATGATTTATGGGAGAGTAATGAACTGATAGATTTAAAAAATCCTTACACACTATTCTGTCATAAATAATGGGGGGATAAAATGGCTGCAACTAAGGAAATTATTCCTTTGAGCTGGGACAGAGAAACTGAATTGCCTAGACATAGCCTTATTAAGTTTAATTCTCTTGGCTGCCAGAAAAGGAATTACTATAAAATGGAAATCAAAATCTAAACCAAGGAAAGGAGCAAATTATAGAGAAATAAATGGAATTTGTAGGAACAATACATGTGGAAAAAATGTTTAGGAAGGGGAGTGGGTTCTAAAGAAAGATGAGAATTGAGGAATGGATGCAAGGTTGGACTTTGTTATTTGTTTTAAAAAAAGAAAACATATATAACTTATAATGTATGCAAATGGAAAAAAATACTGATATGCTTTATGTTTCTATCAATCTATGTGTGTCTATGTCTTAAGTGATATTTTAATCAAGGAGTTCAAAAATATTTCTTATCACTTTTGTAGGATTTATTTCCCTATCCCGTCTCAAATGTTACCGTTTGCAATCATCCCCTCTCCTACTACTTATATACACTCCAATATTTTTGTACCTCATTTGAAGGAATTAAGGAGAATACTTAAGAATGTACCACAGTCCTGATGCTGGTGTACAAATAACATCACTTGTAGTTTTGTGATCAGACATTTAAAAGTTGATTCACTCATCACTGTTTGAGTGATGTGTGAATTAATATCATTCTTTCTTTTTTTTTTTGTTTGCTCAATCATTACTTGACTTTGGTGGTGTTAACCATTCATGCATTCTCCCTGTTTTCACTGTGGCCACTGTAGTTACAGCTTACCTTAGATGTGACTGCTCAATGAGTTAGTTTTGTTTCTCCACAATGAAAAAAATACTCTAGCTTCTTCAGACTTTAAATGTTAGGTGACAAGGGAGAGGTGTGCATTTGTAGGTGCATCATAATGTAGCAGACTGATTACTGCGTGTGCTTAGAGGTTATATCCTAATTCTGGACATGCTGGCTTTGATGCAAATGCATGTGGGAGTGTCACGGTATACTACAAATAGAGTGCTCCAGATTCAGAGTGATACACACACCTACTCACCCCATGCATGTGCCATAACTGTATAAAGCCACTTTCCTGTCTCCTTAGCTTCACAGGGAATAGGCAACTGGTGAATCTTCATAAGATGTATTTCATCTATTCACTCTCAGAGACAAGAAATGACTTTTCCTTGGCATTCTCTCAGCATCAACTCTTCCAGTACTCAAGTCCTTAGTTGAATACATGACATTAGGGTCATACTTTGTAACTCATCTTTCATCTACAGGGAGCTGACCTGTGAATTTTTCTGCCTGCTTGTTTAGAAGAATGAAAAAATTGTAGGGTGACAGTCTGAAGATGAATGAGCATTCTTGCAGTTCAGTATGTTACATCTTTCCATTAATATTGCCTCCGTTTCTCATATTTTAATATATTGACATATCTTTATATGTGCATTAGTGCCCCTTTTACAGATGCTTACTTTAAAATTCAATGACTACAGAGAAGGGTAGCAAGGCTAATTCAGGCTGATGTATTTTCATTCCTGAGAAATGATCCCATACTAAGATATTATGTAGATCATCCTAGCATCCTCCTCATGAAGTCCTAGTGTTTAAATGTACTAGATTTTACAGGGAATTGATAGGAAAAATAAAGAAGGTGTGGCTAGGTTATGGCCTCTTAGACTGCTAATATCAAATACATATTTCTGGAAATTAATGAGGCAATCTTAGCTACACATGCTCCATGCTCATCGGCAGACTATGATGCCTGTAATGAGTGCCTCACTTGTGACAATCAGAAGGCCACCTATATCATGCTTTCCAGCAGTGCATAGGATACCTCATCCTAAGTAATAACTGGCACTGTACCCTATCACCAGTCACAATCCCCATGGATATGCATATGCCATATGTGTAAACTGTTGCATTCAAATTTGCAAACTGTAAGAGGTTTAGGACAAGATTTGTATGCAATGACATATAAGACTGATGAAATGCAATAGCTCTGTTCAAGGCTGATATGGTGCATATTCATATTGCATCAGGTGTTTGGTACAACTATAAATGCATCACTGGAATAAACAGCATCATTTGTATGTTCATCTAAAACCCTTTTTGTGGTAAAGGTGCACATACTGGCCAGGATTTTCATCATCAGTTTTACTTTTTTTAATAGAATATTTATATGACTAGCTTCCTAATCACATATGTTGTCATTCAGCATGACCTCTGTATTTGTGTTTTTGTTGATCCCTGATTTCTTGTCCTACCACCTCACAACTCAGCTGTCAACCATTTTACATTTGGAGCTTAGTAAATGGACAAACTGTACATCAACACATTGATTGGAGAATAATGTTCTCCAGCAGGATAATAATGTACAAGTAATGTCCAATGAAAAACAAGTCTGCCATTTCATGGCAGCATATTAAGCTGCCGTTGAGCTTGGACTGGAAAAAATATAATGGCTGCCATTATTTTACACTCATTAAGCAGTGGATCTGCTGTTTAGCGAGTGTAAAATGTAAAAAAAAAAAAAAAGAAGAGAGAGTGTATGTGTGTGTGTGTGTGTGTGTGTGTGTGTGTGTGTGTGTGTGTGTGTGTGTGTGTGTGTTTGTGTGTGTGTATGTGGGATCGAGAGAGTTGGAGAGAAAGTGAGAGCGATCGTGTGTCACTGAATTCATGTATGAATGCAGAGGAGACTGTGTGTTTGTGTGAGAGATCGAGAGTATCTTGTGTATGTGAAAGCATGTATGAAAGCAGAGGAGACTGTGTATGTTAGAATGAAAGAGTGAGACTGATCTTGTGTGAGTGATTGTGTGTATAAATGCAGAGGAGACTGTGTGTTTATATGTATGTCTGTATGAAAGCAAAAGAGACTGTGTATGTGTGCATGAGAGAGACAGAGAATGGGGTCTATGTAAAATGTTTGTGTTTTATTTACTTATTTATTTTTAAGCACTATATCATTTATTTTATGTATTTTTGATGTAAAATGCTTCCTCCAACACCATTAGCATATACTATAGCAAGTTTAAAACATTAGGCAGAGGAACTATTTTATATTAAAATATGTAAAAAAAATAATATAGTACTTAAAAAATAAATAAATAAATAAATAAGCAAGTAAAACACAACAATTTTATAGTGACCCCATTCTCTAAGTGCAATAATGCCCTCAAGGGTGTGTGTTAATGTGTAATTAATGCCCTTCCAGGAGTGTAGAGGCCCTCCACCTGTGGTGCTGGGCCTCAAAACATCCCTGGGTGGGTGTTAATTACACATAAGCACACACCTTGTCAGGCATTTTTGCCTGCTTGAATTATGCCTACCCTCTATTGGTATTGTTGTTCTGCTCTTTTGTGTTACGTTACCACTATTTCCATTCTTCCCATATTTTTCCCTGTACCCTTACACGGTTCTGCACTTTGCTTATTACCTTTGCTACCTGTTGTCTTTCTTAAAAACTGAATTTTGGCACATTAAAAAATGCCACCCCCAGCATCTCAATCACCATCCTCCTGATCAATATATCCTTGCATATACCATCTTCCTACATTTGTATTTTTGTACTTTTTCTTACTTACACAAACCACCTTTTTACATTGCCATCACCATTTCTGCTTGTGAATATTCTAATAAAATATTATTTTTCAACTCATAATATTACATTCTTTTTCTTCATACATAACTGAAATGTATATTTTCGCACAGATATTAAAAGGAATGAAATGAGAGAGATATATTCATTAACGCACAAGTTACATGCTTACCTCTCAACCTCTTACTGTAAGAAATCTGGACACAGCCTGACAAACTGGGGGACAAAGGGCCAAAATAAGGACATATTTTAGATATTGCTGTAATAAATTTAGAAAGTTGCTAGAGTAATAGTGTTTGTTTTAACATACATTTTCTGAAGGATTTGAAGTCTGAAATTTAAATGTATGCCATTGTTCAGTGACTTCAATCCTCAGATCATCCCAGTGATTTGCCAAAAAAACACAAATTTTATGAAGAATAAACCAAAGATATGAGCCAAAAATCTAGACATTCTGCAAAAATCTGGACAGTTCAGAGGTATGGTTACAAGCTGTAGCATTCCACAAAAACCACTGAAACAGAAGATTTGTAATTTTTACATATTCTGAACTGGGTTGTTCTGGGAGCAGAAGTTTGCTCTTTTTTCCTAACCTGTAATGTACCTTTTCATTACTTTTGTAATATAATATTAATTATGTATTGTTCAGGAATACATTTCCTTCTATTTTCATGTATATTATGTTCTAGGTTGAATTCCTGAATAATGTCATTATATATCTCAACACTGAGTATACAAGCTTGTAGATTTTGTACAAAGATTTAAAGGAACTATCTTCACTTCACATTATCATTTTTAAACACTCAAATATCATGACATTAAAATAACTAAAATTAATATGCTTTGGATAACACATTTTGAAATTAATTCTTGTAATGTCTAATGTAAATTTATTACCTTTCTACTGGCTCGAAGAAAGGTGCATGTAATTTTGTTTTGCTTTATTTTGGTTGGAAACCTTGAGATTTTTTTAAATTTGGTTTGAGTGACTAAGGTGTATTTATGTTGCAGTGGTAATAGGATATATAGAAACTGTTACAGGATTATGCAGCATGCATTTTCTTTGCTGACTGCTGTCCAGTCACTGTTTGTAAATGTCAATAGCAAGAATAGTGCACTGTTTTTGTAAGTGTTCTAAAATGACTTTTTGTTTTCATGAGGAGTATAAGGAATTGCTGAAAAAGACAAGAGCAGCTTAAGCACAAACTTTTTGTGACTCACCAAGTCGAGTTGGAGAGTGAGCAGAGCTTGATTGGAATTACTTAAGCACAGTCTGTGGTGAAATTCATCCAGCTTGGCAGAACAGGTCTATATCACTTGATTGGAAAACCTAAATCGAATAACTATTCATTGATCCCAAATTGTTGAAACCTCTCTTCATCGAATGGTCATTTCATCAAACTTTTTCACAGGAAAAAGCAACTGTTGGCCATCATTGGGACTTTGCCATTTTCTCCACTGTAGGGCAATCTCAGAATTTGTATCTTTAGTTAGGGGGTATAGGAGGCGCAGCATTCCACATTGGGGTGTGTGGGGTGTGAGGCCCCCCCACTTGTGTGGGTTGTACATTTTTAGAGTTTAATGATGGACACTAGGTTGGATGGCCATTTCTTTTCCCTGTGAAAAAGTTCAGTTAAACAGATGTTCAATGAAGAGACGTTTTGACAATTTGGGTTCAATGAGTAGTTATTCAATAAATAGTTTTTTTGCTGAAATGATGCAGCTCTAGCAGAACAAAATAATGCTTTACAGTTTTACAGTTCTTTTTAAGCAAATTAGATTACTTCAGCATCGGCTTAATGAACAATCTTTGCAGTCTTAAACATGGAGATGTTTACTAGTTGCTATGTTGGTGTGAAAAAATAAGCATTTAATTTAATTTAACTGTTTTGGTGGGGCTATACTGGCATTAGGTCTGTGCTTCTGTCCTTGGTGACTAAGGTTAAGGGTTCATACTTCTTGAGTGTTAAGTGTATTTATTGTTTTTTTCATTTTTTCTTTAATTTCCAATGTTTGTTTCATCTTGGTCAGAGTTTAGAGAAGGGGTCATATTTAAATTGATCATGTGTCATTACAGTTTTTTGGTATTTTACAATTGCTTATCGTGGAGTTATACATGAGGATAGTTTAATATTTGGCCTGCAAAATTGGTTACTTAGAAGGTTTAACTTGACAATGATGGCAGTTGGTGCTGTTTAGAATGGGTTTCCCCATTCTGTTGCAATTTTATTGTCATGTTCGGAGCATGGCTAGGAGTGTGACTAGCTAGAAGTTTAACATTAAGTACTTCTGTTTAGTGGATCAAGTTTACATGCTGTACATTAAAAAAAAAATTTCCATGTGTCCTTGAGTTCCTTTGATCTAACAGTAAATTACAGTAAACTCCCAATTAACTCAAGCAACCAGAACTCTCAAGCCACGAGATAAAAAAATATATCAAAGAAATTCAGTACAATTTTCATGTGTTGCACTTTCTGTTTCCCTCTTGCAGAAACATACCTTATGTTTTTAGAGTTTTAGAGTTTTAAAAAGGAAGATAGGAATAAATTCCCTCTCTCCTCAACCTAAGAACAAGTAAAAAAAAAAACAAATTGTATAGGGTACAGTATTAGTCAGTCCTATTTTTAATAGTAACTCTCAAGCAACCGGAAACTACAGTTATCTGACATCTACCAATCCGCATGGGTGCCGGTTAATTGAGAGCTTGCTGTATCAGTCAGCTTAGGTCAATGCAACTGAAAAGGCAGAGAATAAGGAGGTTTTAAGCAATGTTTGTAATTTATTTGATACCTTGAATGCCGGGTACCTTATTTTGTCTTGGGGTGCCATTTTTCATACCTCTGCTTACTATACTGCAAATGGTTAACTGTATGATAAGGGGGAAAAGATATAAAAAGTAATAACAATAAAATAACTAACAGTAGCATTCTGCTGGTGTTTAGGAATTTACCAGTGGGCTACTTTAAGCTCTGTCCCATATAACTGAATTAAGAGGATCAGGTATCATATTATGACTTGTCAGTTCAGTCTGAAAGTTTGACTGCGGTAAACTTTTTCCTTATAGGCTTCCTGTGGTTGCTTTTCTCAGCATTCTACAGCCCCCACAGCAGCAGAGCATCTTGGTAACTGTCAGAAAAATATGTATTAATATGTGTGCTTAATGCTGATTAGAAACTAAATAAGTTAACACGTTTTTCATTCTATTTTATATGCACTATTTTATATACAGTTGAGTTTCATATGAGACTAAAAGATGCTTTTTGAAACTTGCAAGATGCCCTCTGACCTAGTAATTGCTAGCACAGCAATATTCATGTTTATGCCTTTTGGAAATGTACTTGAGAAGCAGGTGATTATCTGCTAGGTCAGGAAGAAATGAATGAACAATGCTATATTCTGTAATGTAATGATTTTAAACAATCAGCTCTGTTCGAAGTATGAGGACATGCCAGCTGCAGAAGTTAGAGATAACATAGACAAAGGACTGTTAGAGAAATGAACTGCAATCTATACTAGCTTTGTGCTCGAATTAGCCATAGTACCTTGAATGGTAACATTGCATATATCTAACCGGTGGTAGCCAAGGCCACGTTGTTTTTCTTAGGAAGTTTCTCACAAAAATTGATAGTACCAGCAGAATATTGTAAAATCACTACGAAATGATGATGACAAAACTTGTGATTCACTATGTCAGCTTGTTAGGCAATGTCTTATTAGAAAATGTATAAAAATGCTTGCATTTCCTGATTCTAGTTAGACAAACTTTGTATTAGCACGTTTTTGTCTCCTTGCTGCAAGATTAAAGTGCCTTAACCTGAACCTACCTTGTATTGATCATTTTTAAAGTATATTTTTCCTTTGACAGTTTGGTCCTTCGGACCGGAAATATCTCTCACTCTAGGCTCAGGTCAGAATTGGGCCCAGTGGCATGTACCCGTACGGAGAAGTGGCCACATCGGCTCTTCTGCTTTGAAAGACCTCTGACTGAATTGTCATTCGAAAGAGGCCAGCCAGTGTTTCTGATCTGGGATTGGAGGACGAGTCAACGTTCCGGTGGATCAACACACGGAGGGTCAGCTAAGGAGGAATTTACCTTTTTTCTGTTTTAGATCAGGGACTTGTTACAGTATTGTTTTGTCAGGGAGATTTGCATGTGCAGATCAGGGACAAAAAGATTGCTGTCTTGTCATAGATCAGGGAAACAGATTAGGTAGGCAGTTATTCTAGACAAACTGTGAAAAGGTGTAAAATCATGGTACCACGTGATAAAAAGGATTACGTAAGAATTTCTAACTTAGCTAAGGCAACATGGGAAATCAGTGCACAAAAAGGTCCCGAGACCCACCCTTAACCGAAGACACGAAATATATGCAATTACAGCATGCTGATAATGTTAGGTATTATACGAAATGGGCACTTTTTTTTGGATCCAACCCAGTTTGGCTTTGTCAAAGGCAGATCATGCCTTTTAAACTTGGTTGACTTTTTTGAAACAGTCACCAAGGCCATTGATGAGGGAAAGGCAGTCCACACAGCCTACCTCAACCTGGCAAAGGCTTTCGACACAATACCCCACTCAGGTATCATTGAAAAACTCATCAGCTTAAATGTTAACCCATACATCACAAGATGGGCAGCAAACTGGCTAAGTGACAGAACCCACAGGGTGAGAGTTGCTGGCGCCATGTCAGACTCAAAGCCTGTCACAAGTGGTGTCCCACAGGGCTCAGTCCTGGGCCCACTCTTGTTCGGCATCTACTTTTCAGAAGTACAAGCAAACACTGGAGGGTTATGGCTGACAAAATTTGCAGATGACTGCAAACTGGGTGCCATAGTCGAGAACACATCTGACACAGATATTCTTCAGAAGGGTCTCATAGAAATGGATAACTGGTGCCAGAGCCATGGACTAAAGTTAAACACCAAAAAATGCATAGTCATACTTCGGAAAAACAAGGTTACCCCTAGCTACCATATAGGTGGCAATCTACTGAGCACAGAAGAGGTTATCAGGGATCTGGGGACCCAGGTTGACAGCAACCTTTCGTTTGACACTCACGTCGCCAAAGTAGTTAGGAAGACCTTCTACATTGCCCACCTGATCATGAAGGGATTCACATCTAGATCAAGGGAGGTCATCGTCCCCCTGTACTCATCACTCATCAGACCAATGATTGAGTACAATGCCCCATTCGGAATGTATCTGACCCGACACCTGCAGCAACTGGAAAGGCCCCAAAAGTTCCTCACCAAAAGGATAAAGGGTCTCAAAAATATGTCTTATGCTGCCTGACTGAAGGAACTCCAGCTCTATTCAGTCACTTACCATCTGCTCAGAGGTGACCTGTGCCTGACATACAAGGCCATGTCCAACCCAGAATTGATGAACATGCTTCACCTCAAAAAATCTAGATCCCTCAGAACTACAAGGGCGGGAGACTTAAACCTTGACACGGTTATTAATAGGACGTGTTGGAGGGACAAATTCATCACCCAGAGACTCCCCATGTGGAACAAAATCCCGGTACACATGAGGCAGAGCACCTCGCTGGCCTTGTTCAAGAGAAATCTTGACCAATGGATGGGAGATTGCAGATATACCCCAGGGATTACCTCAGTGTCACTGCTTGACAGAGGCACAGAAAAATAATGGGCATAGTATCCTTCAAACTAAAGGGGAGGCAAAAGCCACAAAACTCTGGGCTAGGCTTATAAATGCCCTTGGACAGATAGCCTAGTATGAATCTATGAACCTATGAACCTATGGGTTGATAAATACAAATTTGACAGTAATTTTGATAAACCTTCACTTATTAAACTTGTTAGACAACTTAAAATAGATGCAAAAGGTCTGCTAAAAAAGCAACGACAATTAGAAGTCCCTCAGGCACACAGGTGGCTCGAGGAAGCAAACCGCAGGGAACAAAAGATTAAAAATTCAAAAGCAATGTTCTTAGACAAAGAAGACAATAACTTGGTAATAGCAACAGCCCCTCCTCTGCCCCCTCCACTTCCCTTACCGGAATATGAGGCAAGTGGACAAGCTGATCCACCTCCGCTATACCCAGCTGTTCCTGCAAAACCAAAACCATTTGTCAGAGATCCTATCGAGACCAGGTCTCAAACACGCGATTTCAGAGGGGATATTGAATTATATGAAATGAATAAAAATTCACAGGCTATGAGTGAAGAAGAGATATGTCCACTCATAGAAGTACCAAATCTGCAGGTAGGACAGGCAGGACAGGACCCAACTCTTCTAGTATATAGACCGTGGACACCGGAAGACATCCGGAAAGCCACAGAGGGTATTCCCCATCCAAAAGTTAATTTTAGAAAATTCTTAGAAGACTTACAAGGCATGAGGTTAAGTTACCATTTGAATGGAGAGGAAGTAGAGAAAGTAGTTAGACAGATTGTAGGTCCAGATTGGCACATGATCAGTGGCAACTGGAATCCCCATGATGCAGAGCTTAGACCACTCCCACATAGTAACTCAGAACTGGACAACAGAGTGAAAGGTCTGACAGACCGAATCTCTGAGAAATGGAAGCCTAGGGCTGATTGGACTTGCATTAATCAGTGCATACAACAAGAAGGTGAAACTGTTGATAGATATTATGCCAGATTATTAGAATGTTTTAATAACCATTGTGGAATGCAGGTACCTGAAGACCAAACACATGATTCCCCATATGAGCAACAGTTAAAGAATGCATTTTAAAAGGCAGTATTGCACCCATTAGCAGCTTTATTACAAAGCACATGGTAGATCATCGTACAAGTAGATTACAGTCATTACTTGAATATGCAAGACATGCCGAAAGGCATTTTAATAGCAAAAAGAAAAAGAAAACTCAAGTATTTGCAGTAGAAGATGGATCAGAAGTCTTTGTAGTACAAACTGGGAAGAAGGGTAAGAAGAATACCCAGGGAAACAAACAATCTGATAAATGATCAGAAGACTATGAAGACAGAAAGAAAAGGGGTGAATGTTTTAAATGCGGGAAAAAGGGACATTTAGCGAGGGATTGCAGGCAAAATAAAAAGGTAACCACAGAAGACAAAGAGGGTGAGGAATGACTATATGATAGTCAAGAATCACTGGATAGGAATACACAAGAAAAGACAAATGCAAATGTGATAGAAGGGGTAGAGGATGTGACAGAAGAAATAGAGGATGTACATGAATTCACAGATAATGAAGAAGATGAAATTTTGGACTTAGCATTATTGAGCCTAGAGCTCTACCTAGCAGACACAAAACTGGAAGTTACACTTCTGGTAGAGGGGAGGGAAGTTAAATTCCTGTGTGACTCAGGGGCTTCACGTACCCTGATACATCCTTCCAAACTACCAGACAATTCAGAATCACTTGACTACATATTAGTGAAAGCAGCTAATGGACAGCTGTATTGGGAGCCACTCTCCCACAACATAGCAATAACTTACCCAGTTTCAGGGATGACCCAGAAAAGCAAAATTGTTATTTCTGTAAAATGCCCAGTGAATCTCTTGGGCAGAGACCTAATGCAGATATTTGGCATAGCCGTAGTAACAACTATGCAGGGTATGGAAGCACAGCGACAAATGGATACTTGTGTAGTGCGACCGGAGGGTGAAACATTTTATTGGTACAGCCAGGACTTAGTTACGACTGGTCCAGGGGCAGTAACCGAGGAACTGATGAATGTAGCCATCAGTAAATCCCCCTCCCTTGACACTGATAAACAGCCTTTGTTGCATTGCACTCTATATTACTGTAACAGACCAGGACCTGATAAAGAATATGAGCAAGAACTGTTTAGAAACCATGCAAACAAATTAGTATTATGAAATTTGTACTGGGGCACAGAAGGAAACAGTGTAGTAAGCTGTTCATTGCCCCAGGAATTCCTAGCACTTTACAAATCTAATCTATTACCACATGTAAGTTTAACTAAAGATAGAAATTTGAAGTGGGCAGACCTAGGAGAAAAAGTCACAAGGTGGGAAAAGCAGACAGAGTTAAAACTTTCTGAACAGGGACTACAAAAGCAGAAATTAAATTGGATAACACAGACACACCCAGCTGTACACTCACAGGCAAGTGAGGATAGCTGAGTAGCACTCTTACTAGAGGAAGAGGAAAAAGCCTTATGAGACAGGGAAATCAGATGTAGGACTTATTCGTACAGCAGGACCAGTTATTATCATACCAAAATCAGCATTTAGACCTCAAAAGAGACAGTATCCCTTAAGAAAGGATGCAGAAATAGGAATCAAACCTATAATAGCAGCCTTACTTAAGGAAGGAGTTTTGATAGAATCTTCTGATTCACCATGTAATACACCCTTATTTCCTGTTAGGAAAGCAAATGGAGAATGGCGTATGGTCCAAGATTTACAAGTTGTAAATGATGCAATTATACCCAGGGCACCTACGGTGCCAGATCCACACACTTTATTGAATGATTTGAAACCTCAACAAAAGTATTTTTCTGTGGTAGATATTAGCAATGCATTTTTCTCAATACCGATACACCCTGACAGCCAATATTGGTTTGCATTCACATTTCAGGGGAAACGGTATACATATACGAGACTACCACAGGGATATTGTGAAAGTCCAACAATATTTGCACAAGAAATGGCAAGTAACCTGGTGGGATTTATCCCACCAAAAGGCAGTCAGATTTTACTTTATGTAGACGACATTCTGCTGGCAGCCCCCACCCAGCAAGAATGCAGAGAGGATACAATAGCATTATTACAATTTTTAGCCACTCAAGGACACAAGGTAAACAAAAACAAACTAGAACTTTGGAAAAAACAGGTCAAATACCTGGGATATGTAATATCCAAAGAAGGCAGAATATTAGATGAAGACAGAAAAACAGCAATATTACAAGCACCTAAACCAACTACCAAGAAGGAAATGATGTCCTTCCTGGGTACTACTAACTTTTGTTGGAGTTGGATTCCAAACTATGCCTTGGAATCTGCTCCACTGACTAACTTGATATTCAAAAAGTCGATGGCAGCACAAGATTTATTACAGTGGACACCAGAAGCAGAATCAGCTTTCTGCAAACTGAAACAACTGATAGCTTCTTCCTTAGTTTTAGGATTACCAAACTATCATAAAACGATTTTTCCAAACTGTAGACTGTAAGCAAGGCTATATGACATCAATGTTAACACAACAGCATGGGTACAAACAACGCCCCTTAGCTTATTATTCATCACAGCTAGACCCAGTGGCGCGATCCTTGCCTCACTGTGTACAAGCAGTAGTCACAGCTGCAATGGCAGTGCAGGCTTCAGCCTCAGTAGTATTGTTCCACCCTCTCACATTGAGAGTGCCTCATGCAGTTGCGATTATTTTACTGCAAGAAAAAGTAGCATATCTTTCTCCTGCTAGACATCTTTCCTTTATGACTATACTGTTGAGCCAACCTCACATGACAATTGAACGATGCACAACTTTGAATCCGTCAACCTTGCTCCCTACCCCTGCAGATGGCAAACCACACTGCTGCCTGCAGGAGATTTTGCAAAAGACACTACCTAGAAAAGATCTCACAGATGTTCCCTTGGATGATGCAGAGGTGACATACTATGTGGACGGCTCGTGCAGGAGGGGTCCTACAGGACAGAATCTAGTGGGATTTGCAGTAGTTTCTGATACCAAGATTTTAGAAGCAAAGTCTTTACCACAAAACGTATTTGCACAAGCAGCAGAATTGATTGCTTTAACAAGGGCATGTACCTTAGCAAAAGGTAAAAGAGTGAACATTTTTACTGACAGCCAGTATGCTTTCTCTACTGTACATGTTTTTGTACAACAGTGGAAAAATAGAGGAATGATAACATCTACTGGTAAACCAATTAATAATGCGCAGTTTATTTTACACTTGTTAGACTCAATTCAGTTACCTCAGAAAGTAGCTATTTGCAAATGCGTAGCTCATACCAAGCTACAGGATAGAATTTCAAAAGGTAATGCGAGGGCTGATACAGCTGCAAAACAAGCAGCTTCAGTTTCAGAAGTTTTTCTTTTGAGTGAGGAATTACAACCATCTGAGACTTTAGACTTAGAAATGTTAAAAACAATGCAGACACTTACTACAAATGTAGAAAAACAAAAGTGGATAAAACGAGGAGCAATCCTTGAGAAGGGACTGTACATCTCCAAAGAAAAGAAACTGATTTTACCATCTAACTTGTTTGATATGCAGCTTTGTTGAGCCATGGGCAGTGCCATGTCTCAACAGGGGGGATGGTACAGTTAGTGAATCAAGTGTTTACAACGTATGGATTTACAAACTACACAAAACATTTTTGTGCAGCATGCCATGTTTGTAACAAGCATCATGCACAAGGGGCATTAAAACCTAAGCAAGGGAGTTTCCCTGCACCACCGTATCCATTCCATACTATTTGTACGGATTTTATAGAGCTGAACAAATGCGAAAATAAGAAGTACTGCCTTGTCATTATAGATATGTTTTCCAAATGGGTGGAAGCTTTTCCAACTAAAAATCCAGATGCAGCTACTGTTGCAAAAGTCCTCGTTAAAGAAATTATTCCTAGATTTGGCATACTGGAAAAGATTTATAGTGACAATGGCACACACATTGTAAACCAAACTATACAACAACTTAGTCGTTATTTCGGGATTTCTCTGAAAAATCATTGTGCATACCACCACCAATCTGCAGGATTTGTAGAGAGGCATAATGGGGTTTTTGAAAAACAAGCTTAGAAAATTGATTAGGGAGACACAAAAGAACTGGGTGCACTGTTTACCTCTGGCACTGTTGCGTATGAGAACTGCTCCAAATGCAAAAGGGTTAACTCCTTTTGAAGTTCTGTTTGGGAGGGCATATTATACACTCAATGGAAACCTCTCAAGCCTGCAGAGCAGGAGGCTGACAGTTCAATTGCAGTGTATATGAGGCGATTTTTGAATAACAAACTTTTGCAGTTAAATTCTGTTTCAGATAAAGAGCAAACCAGACCATCGGAAGCAGCAGTAGCCCCAGGCACATGGGTCTGGGTGAAGGTGGCGAAGAAAAAGAACTGGTGTTCTCCGAAGTGGGAAGGGCCGTACCAGGTACTACTGTCGACACCCACTGCAGTCAAGATCATGGAACGAGAGTCCTGGATTCATTTGACACACTGTAAACTGGTTAAGAACTTTGAACTGGACAAAAACCTTGTTACTGTTGTACAACGAGAACAAAATGACCAGGTATAGAGTAAACAGAGATGCAGAACAACCTCAGAAAATTTGCATGATTATTCTGATAGCCATATTGATAACATTGATCTTTTTGTTGTGGCCTTTTCTTTTCCCAGCCACAAAAGTTGAACTGATTAAACGTGATGAGCCGACCATAGATTGGCACCCAAATTTTAACACTTATCAAGCAATTACACGTGTGTATGCTGAGACTTTTAATGTTTCGAATTGCTGGATTTGCACAGCCATGCCAACAGCATACAGGGGGTTATTAATGACTGTAGTCCCCCTAGGGGTCAATGAGACCTGGGAAAATTTGGTTTATGAGACTGTAGCTATCAAAGCACATGATAAGGTAGCACTGTATTTGCCTGTGACACAAAAGGGAATTGTATGCTTTTATAAGAATGACACAATTCAAGTGGGTTGGAGCAAGTGCAATGTGACTGTACATTACAAATGTTATACCAAAGCAAACAGAATGGATACAGTTTGTAATTCGAATTATGACTCATTTCTTGAGTCCATGCATAAGACTATTAATGAAGTGCAACGTAATCCTGTACGTTTTAAGCAACTGTCTGTAATAGATAGAAAAATGTTTCATGCAGGGCAGCCATTTCTTAGCAAAGTAACTACTAAGGTAGAGGATTGTTATTTTGTGTGTGGTAAAAAAGCATATAAATGGTTACCTGAGAATTGGTCCGGCAGTTGTTTTTTTGGGGTACCTGGTTCTGGCCATACGACACACTGCAGTTTTGCCTCAGGGAAATATTCGAAATACCTGAGATGTAGCCAAGAAAGCTGTCAGGAAGCCTGAGAATCCAGTGGGATAGATCGAGGTGAGCTGGAAAGACCATCATACCGTGGGTACCAAGCTGACGCACATGGACTTGAGTGATGCTGTCATATCGTGGGCAGGCATATTACCTGCATATGGCACAGTGAAATCAATTTGGGAGCTGCGAAAACTGCCTAAACTTCTCAAAGTAATGAGTAATGCAACTTTTTCTGCTCTTGAATTGATAACTGATGAACTGAATGCTATGAGAACTGTACTGCTCCAGAACCGTATGGCTCTTGACTTCACCCTAGCGATGAGAGGTGGTACGTGCACTTTAATCAAAGAAAAGTGTTGTGCGTATATACCTGATCATCAACATGAGATAAATGACCACCTTTGAGGTGATACAGCAAGCGTCGGCCATGACCAAACCAGGCCCAAACCCTCTGATGGACTTTTTCCAGAATTTGTTTGGGGGGTGGGGTTCCATCCTAATGAACATCCTAATTGTCATTTGTGTGGGATTACTCCTATTAGGAGCATGCATTTGTTGTGGTATTCCCTGCATGAAAAAGTTAATCAAAGAATTTATAGATATATCAGTTTCTGAGACTTTGTATCAAAGTACTGAAATTGAAGAATTGTTAGAATGTGAAACACTTTCATAAGTTTAAACTGAATGACTCTCTTAACTGCAAATCCTGAATGGAAGAGGTTAGGAGAAGAAGCAAACTGTTTATTCTTTTGAAAATAGAATTAAAAGTATTAACAGGGGGGAAATGTCAGAAAAATATGTATTAATGTGTGTGCTTAATGCTGATTAGAAACTAAATAAGTTAACACGTTTTTCATTCTATTTTATATGCACTATTTTATATACAGTTGAGTTTCATATGAGACTAAAAGATGCTTTTTGAAACTGCAGTGTGCTTTTTGAAACTTGCAAGATGCCCTCTGACCTAGTAATTGCTAGCACAGCAATATTCATGTTTATGCCTTTTGGAAATGTACTTGAGAAGCAGGTGATTATCTGCTAGGTCAGGAAGAAATGAATGAACAATGCTATATACTGTAATGTAATGATTTTAAACAATCAGCTCTGTTCGAAGTATGAGAACATGCACAGCTGCAAAAGTTAGAGATAACATAGACAAAGGACTGTTAGAGAAATTAACTGCAATCTATACTAGCTTTGTGCTCGAATTAGCCATAGTACCTTGAATGGTAACATTGCATATATCTAACCGGTGGTAGCCAAGGCCACATTGTTTTTCTTAGGAAGTTTCTCACAAAAATTGATAGTACCAGCAGAATATTGTAAAATCACTACAAAATGATGATGACAAAACTTGTGATTCACCACGTCAGCTTTGTAGGCAATGTCTTATTAGAAAATGTATAAAAATGCTTGCATTTCCTGATTCTAGTTAGACAAACTCTGTATTAGCACGTTTTTGTCTCCTTGCTGCAAGATTAAAGTGCCTTAACCTGAACCTACCGTGTATTGATCATTTTTAAAGTATATTTTTCCTTTGACAGTAACATTTGTTAAGGGGTGATTTTATTAGCACATGAATAGAGAGCTACGCTATTTACATTGTTTTACACAACCTGCATTTGGGCAGTTTCTTGCATGTAATGAATTATATTTAAGTCAACAAATATGATTTTAACTCAGTTTCATCAGAAGTGCTCACAGAGTACAATCTAATAAAGCTGTTGTGTGCAGAATTAAACTGATCTTGCAATTATGTGGCCTTTCCTCTAGTTAGATAGTCCACACTTTATTCTTATATTTCCTGAAGCAGTGTTAAAGATCATTAAAGTTGGTGACCTAAGAGGTACCTCACTATTAATTTACTCATTGTCATTTTATGTAGTCCTTTTCAAAGAAATGATGTTATCTTAGGCACAACCTTTGTTTTACAGAATTATAAGGATATTGCAAATCCCATTTCTTTACACGATCTTGCTGTAAGCTTGCTCACTAGAGCCTGGGGTCCATGTGGAAAATCATGGTCACTGTTGGGGGGAGGAACTGGGGACAGATCCAAGAATCTGTAACAACACTCAGTTATTGAAAACTAATCAATATTCTTTGTGGGCAAGGTTTCAATACCTTACTGATTCTGTTTAGCATTTGTACAAAGTTGTATTTTTAACAGGTTCCTCCATATTACAATCATTAATTTCCAGATGGGCGAGGATAACATCTGAAGCACAAGATCTCTTTTTGAATTTGGAAGTTACCCATGGTCAAGAAGGTGCTTCATCCAGTAAGAGAAGAACATCAGCTACTATTGAAGCTGACCATCTTTCCGGTGAAGCCCTGCCTAAAAAGCCCAGATGGCAAACATGAAAAGGATGTGCCAACATCTTGAATTTCAAGGGAAACTAGCCCATTATCAGAGCCCAACCAGTAGGACAAATGAGAGCTTAGATGTAGAAGGTGGGATTGGTGCAACCTGAAGGGCAATCAACAGAATTATATCTAGAAGAATTTATAGAAACTCTGTATGAGTATAGTAGGTCTATGATGTTTGACCTTGTCTTACAGATAAGCTTTGAGTTCAGCTGACCCAGCATTACCTTTACTTCTTCTGGTTTTGGTCAGTTGGACACCAATTCTTCCTTCAATAGTTTAGAACAATCTCAAGAAGGGGCTCCCTGTACTCCACAGAGAGTTTACTCTCAAAAACATGATGCTAGAATTGCTCAGGTTCTAATTCCCATGCCTACGTCAAGCAACACTAACATTATCTGCTGACAGCATTTCCCAAGATTATGTATTAAATCACATGTCTCTTCCAACATCAGAGATAAGAGTAAGGGTAGTTATATTGAAGATTTTGAATCAGTGGATGTCTATGGCATTTGGGGGATAGTGGAGGCTGAAAATTCTGTTTTTTAGGACTTTGTGGCTGCCTTGACTGCTTTGAGGAAAAAATCTTCATTCAAACTAATTTCTAAGACCTGGGACAACTGTCTTTTTGGTTTTATGGTATATAGGCTTGAGACAGGCATTGTCCGTTTTGGCTTATTTTTAATAATTAAGGAAAAACACCACATGGAGGGGCAACTTTGGCTTGGTATGACCAGCACTTTAGGAAGCTCAAAGCCCTAGACAAGACCTTAGTTTGAGACCAGTGAAATTCTGACACATGGCTCAGCATCATGTTAGGTAAGCCAAAGTCTTTTATTTTCTCCATGTCTATGGACAATCACAGTAGGGCCAAGTTCTGTTGTTCTTTTAACAATGGTAAGTGTTCATGTCCATCTTGTTGCTTTCCACACACATGCCTGTACTGCAGTGAGAATCATTCTGCAATCAGATGCCAGGCAAAAACTAGTTAACATTCAATTGACAATAATCAAACTTCTGATAAGAAGCCTTATTCAGTTACGTAGGCAGCTTCATTAAAAGATAGAAGCTCCTTTTGTGGCCAGAGTGGGAATATGTCCTTTCAGGGGCAACCACTCTTTTATGAATCTTATTTCCTAATG
Source organism: Protopterus annectens (assembly GCF_019279795.1). Taxonomy (NCBI): domain Eukaryota; kingdom Metazoa; phylum Chordata; order Ceratodontiformes; family Protopteridae; genus Protopterus; species Protopterus annectens. Next base: position 1,437,728,691 of record NC_056739.1, read on the forward strand.
AAGGTCCAGGAATTGGAAGAAGAGTAACATAATTATTCCAGCAGGCATTCCGCTCTGTTGTCAGTTCAAGATTTTAAGTCAGATTTTCCCATTGGATCATTGATCACAGTTGATGTGAAGCCAGTTAGCAATTTAAGCTCTGCAAAAGGGAAAGACTAGGAAGTTTACAGGTTTATTCAGACTGAGTTAAAGGGAGGTAGGTTGGCAGGCTTCTTTGTTCATCCCATCCACCATGGTAATCCTTCAAGATTTTTCTCACTGGGTTAGTCCCTAGGAAGAAGAAGAATGACTTCCAGGTCATTCAACATCTGTCCTACCCAAAAGGAATATCAGTCAATGACTTTATTGGTAGATATCAAACCAAAGTTTGCTATGCCTACTTAGACCAAACAGCTTAAGTAATTAAGGGATAGTCCAACCCATGGCTTGGTAAACTTGACATATAGTCGACATTTAGGGTCTTTCCTATCAAGTATCAGGACTGGTCACTCTTAGGTTTCTCCTTTGATGGAAAAGTTTACTTTGACAAGGCCATGGCCATGACCAGCTCTGCACACTGTGTGGTGTTTGAAACATTTAGCACAGCTTTATATTGGTGTTGACAGTGCAGAGCACCTAAGCAAGCTGACATTCCCTACCTGAATAACTACCTTATTGCGGGTGAAGAGGAAGAAGGGTCAAAAGAAGGGATATGCATTTTCATAAGTCTGTTTCATGATCTGTGTGTGCCATTGGCTTTCAGACAAAATTGAAGGTCCTTGATGGATCATTACCTTTTTAGAGATAGAAATTAATGTCTGTGGATCAGCTTTCAAAGCTACCTTAAGACAAACTACATTACTTTTGTTCTAAAACTGAAGGCTTTTTGCTAGTTTAAAAAGTCAGGAGAAGTGAGGTGATAGGTTTGCATCTCCTCCTTAATTTTGCCAGCAGAGCCAATTCCTCAAGCAGGACATTTTTGACATCAGTTTCAAATTTTTTGAAGGAGAAAAAAGCAAAAAGTATTGATTCTGGATCCCTGACAGAATAAAAGTAGATTGCTGGTTATGGAAGACCTTGTTAGGTAATTTTAGTGGGGATTCTCTTATGGCAGACCACCTGGATGTCTTCAGAGACTTCATTTTTTTGCTGATGAAGATGCTTGTTCTAGTATGGGAGGGTAGTTTCAAGATCAGTGGTTTTAAGCAGCATGGCCCTCATCAAACTCAAAAGACAGAAGAAGGGATATATATGTTTTTGAGATTTCCAATTTAAAGGGAGCATCTTTCTAATAATAGCATAATTTTCTTTTTTGGACAATCAGGCTGTAGTTCAGGCATTAGTGAAGATGTTCTCCCATTCTAAATAGTTCCATTCAGTTTTTAGATTGTTGGTTTTAATAAGCTTGCAAATTAACCTAACTTTCACAGCTATATACATTCCAGGAAAAGTCAGGGATATAACTGACAATCTGGCCCAATTTCAGAATTCCAGATTTTGACAAGGGGCACCAGAATCACAGCAGTTCATGATGCATGTGCCACCAGTAGTCTGGAAAAATCCTGAGGAATAGCTGCACACCTTTTGTCAAGACCATGGACTGTGGGTACCAAGAAATCATACTCTGCATCACTCGGTGCCTTTAGGTCTTCTTTACTCAGGATTGCTTGCCCATTTCTAAGCTTGTTTCCCTGCTTTCCTGTAAGTAGTCTAGTCCAGATACAGATTTGCTGTATCCAGGACTTTTTGTAAGCTTCTGAGCCCGCAAGCCTTTCTGTGTTGGAGGGAAGCCTTCTATCTTAATTTTGTTTTTTAGAACTAGCCAGTTTTTTTTAGTTTCAGCACACAAATCTGTTTCTTTGAACTCAGCACTTGTTTAAAACTCATTGCAAGCACTAAATAAGCTGCAAATTACTACAGCACTCAACTTTCCTCACTTGTCTAGAGGAAAACAGTTTTTAGTACTTAATAAATAAGCACCTATCCAGGCATGTCTAAGGGTCAGCTCCCGGTGTTTTCTCCTGCCAACCTAATGAATCTAGGCATCTTGGGACAATGCAGCAATTGCCTCATGAACACAGATAACCCTCTCCTCCTACCATCCACCACTACAACCTGAGAGAGATGCACTTATATAGCCAAACTGGAAGCAAAGCTCTCTTCACCCAAGACTGGACTAGACAGTCAAAAGGAGAAGGTGAACACTTGCACCACACCACATTCATCACATAGTCCTTCAAAACCTACACCACCAAAACACACACATAGAAACACAAAACACACACCTACATTCACAAAGGTTCTCAATAAAAATTTGCTCAAGCAACAGGGACCGCCAAAGCAGAAACACAAGCAACCTCCACCCCCCATCACAACACAAATGACACATAGCCCACAAACTCAGTGTGCCACTCAGCCACAGCTCATAAGGAATAACAATGTACCTGACACTCTAGTCATAGGTAACTCTATAGTCAGGCACACTGATGTTCCACTCACCAGGCTAAACAAAGAGAAAGTTACTGTCAGCTGCCTGTCAGGTGCCAGGATCTGCCAAATAATGCACACACTCAGGTCACTCCACAACAAGTACAAATATGACTCTGTCATTGTCCATGTTGGTGTGAATGACCTGAGACGTACCTCCCAGGACAACATGAAAATAGACATGGAGGAGCTGTCCGATCTTGTTGCCCAGGCAGGTATGACCCTAGCCCTGAGTAGCATACTGCCATCATCCAGAATGATACCACAAAATGATTGACTGCTTCTAGTGTCATTCTAAGGGGATCCAGTACCTGTCTGCCTGGGATGACATAATCGACAAACCATGATGCTTTGCCAAAGATGGCCTGCACCTGTCACCCTTGGGATTCCGGATACTGGCTAAGACTGTTGCCACCCCTATAGTGCCTTTTTAAGGCAAGGTTCAAATGACAAATTCACCACCGTAACAGGTACAAGCAAGCAAAATCTGAGGGTAATGCTACTCAATGCTAGAAGTCTAAACCTCAAAATGCACTCACTCGAGGCACTCCTAAAATGGAGAACATCGACGTCTGTGCAGTGATAGAGACCTGGTTCAAGGCTCCAGAGAGTACCCCTGCATTACCAGGCTATAATTCATACCACACCTTTCGGCCACCTAACCTGGACTGAAACACTAAAGGCGGAGGCGTGTCCATATTCATTAAGGATATCCACACCTCCAGGCTAGTTGCTCAGCATAATGCATCCGAGATTATCCAAGTGCATTTAACTATGGGCAAGACCGCAATCCAAATTGTAGTTTGCTGCAGATCCTCCACCATGCTCCAGGATTCCCACTCCTCATTTCTTGATACACTGGAAGATATTAGGGTATAACCTAACACCCTAATAATGGGCAATTTCAACTACCCCACCATTAACTGGGAAAACTACTCATGTACTAACTCTTGTGCTCAACGTTTTCTGGAATTCATAAATTCCAACGCCTTGGATCAACTTATCCACACCCCCACCAGGGGAGCAATATCTTAGACCTGGTCATTACCAACATGGGTAACTAAACTGGTGTTCCACACCAGAGGTCAATTCCTCGTTGGTCAGATCCGATCACAAGCTAATCACCCTAGACATCCACATCCCGCCTCACCCCCTATTATGGAAACCACTGTAAAAAATTTCTCCAAAGCCAACTTCACGCTTCTTAAGATAGAAGTGGCAGACTTCACGACATCCATGCTGATGGACAATAGAGGTACGACTGCTGAATCCTACACAAATGCAGTTTATAAGCACTTACACGAGTGCTTGGATCGTGCAATCCCTAACAGAACCAAAATGCTATCCTCCAAAAAAGGAAGCCAATCTGGGGGTCCCCTGCCATAAACAAACTCTACAACAGAAGAAAGAAACTGTTGCAAAGAGTAAAATCCCATGAGTGGAGCAACTCCCTGGTCAGCCTCAGTAAGATGCTAAGATCACTCATAAAATCCTCCAAAGCTAGTTACGAAAACAAAATCACCACTGATTCTAAAGATAACCACAAAACATTCTATAGCTATGTCAAGAAGCTCAATGGCAACACTCAGATTTGCTCTGAGTGACAGCACAATGGCACTAAATATACAGAACCAAGTGATATTGCCAACATCCTGGCAGATAGGTTCAGTGCTAATTTTACCCCTCTCTTACCCCCTAAAGGGCCCATCTCTATAACAGAAGAATGCAAAGTTCCTATAATCATGGCTGTACAGGTAAAAACACACTCTCCAAAGCCATGTGACCTGACAACATCCCAGGTTGCATTCTACATGAACTATAGAACGAACTGGCACCCCACCTAAGTACCATGTTGAATCATAGCCTCACCTCAGGCTTTGTGCCCACTGAATGGCACACAGCGACAGTTATCCCACTCCACAAAGGGGGAGCCACCATGGACCCCAGGAACTACTGACCCATTAGCCTGATGAGCCTGGTCTGCAAGGCTATGGAAAGTATCATCATGGAACTTATAAACAATGACATTGGTAATCTCAAAACTCTGGACCCCACCCAATTTGGGTTTGTAAAAGGCAGATGATGTCTCAAAAAACCTGATAGACTTCTTTGAAGCGGTCACCAAAGTCGTAGATGAGGGTAAGGTGGTTTACACAGCCTATCTAGATCTCACCAAGGCTTTTGACACCATCCCCCACTCTGGAATTATAGATAAACTCACTAAAGTAGGTATAAATCCCTATATCACAAGATGGGTTGCCAACTGGCTCACTGACAGAACCCATGCTGTGAAAGTAGCAGACTCCAAATCCAACTTCAGACTAGTGACAAGTGCAGTACCACAGTGTTCAGTCCTGGGTCCTCTCCTGTTTGGTATCTACTTCTCTGAAGTACAGGCTAACGCAGAAGGTCTTTGGCTAATGAAGTTCTCAGATGACTGCAATCTAGAAGCCCATAATCAAAACTTCTAAAGATGTGGACATCCTACAAAAGGGTCTCACTGAGACAGATGCATGGTGTCAAAGCCATGGCCTCAAGCTCAATTCCAAAAAGTGCATTGTCATCCCTTTTGGTAAAAACTCTGTACCTATGAACTACCACATAGCTGGTAGTCTACGTAACACCAAAAGTGTGATAAGGGACCTTCGGACATAGGTGGACAGTAGTCTCTCCTTTGATAATCACATCACCACAGTAGTCAGGAAATCCTTCTCTGTGGCACATCTCATCACAAAAGGTTTTTCATCCAGGAAAAAAGAGGTGATTGTTCCTCTCTACTCATCACTCATTAGACCCATTATAGAGAACAATGCCCCTTTTGGTATGTACCTCACAAGACATCTACAACAACTGGAAAGGCCGCAGAAATACCTCACAATGAGGATTACCGGCCTCAAACAGATGTCCTATGCAGACCGTTTCAAAAAACTCCAGCTTCACTCCATCGCATATCACCTACTCAGAGGTGATCTCGGCCTAACATGCAAAGCTATGTCAAACCCAGAGCTGTTGGACATGCACCACTTAAAGAAATCCCAATCCCTTCGAGCTACACGCTCTAGGGACCTAAACCTTTGTCACTACAATAAACAGAACATGCTGGAGAGATAGATTCCTATCCCAGAGAATTCCCATACACTGGAACAAACTACCTGTCTATATCAAACAAAGCTCCTCTTTAGCACTCTTCAAGAAAAATCTTGATGATTGGATGGGAGATAGGAAAGTCATCCCGGGGATCACTTTTGTGGCTCTGCTCGACAAGGCCACAAGAAAATTGTTTTCTTGGGTGGCGAAAGCAAGGGTACATTTTGGATAGGCTTATATAGACCCTAGGGCCAATAGCCTAGTACCTACCTATGAACCTATGAGAGGTGGTTGTTTATTTTGATTATTCTTCATTTTCTAGTTCAAAGGTTTTTGTTTGATTGAGCAGCTAGAAAAATTCATATTCATTTGCCAGCACTTGGACTGCTGGCTCAATCCCATAATCTCCCAGATGTCACTAGCCATTGGGTAGTGTAAAGAATTGTGAAAGGGTTTCACAATGTAAAAGAGGTAGTATCAGATCCCAGGAAGCCCATAGGCAGGTATATTTTGTGAACCATATTCAGGGCCGGCTTTAGGACAGCTGGTACCTAGGCAAAAGAGCTACATGGCCCTCCACCCCACAACACCTGGTGCCCCCATCCTGGTCTACCTACATCAAATAAATACTGGAAAAGTGCTCCTGCTACAGCAGCACCCTAGGCAGCCACCTAGTTGGCCTATGCCTAAGGCTGGCTACGGCCATATTGTTAGGGGTCATTGCCTTGTCCCAAGATTTCCACTCATTTGTAGCTTGGGTGACCTTATTCTTATTTTCATAGCTATAAACAAGTGTCTTTGGGGTAAGAAAGATACTTAAATACTTTTCATAAGGGGGTGCAATTCTTGCAAAAGGCCATGTCACCATTTAGCTGAGAAGATCAAAAACTGATCAGTGTGGTCAAGGTAAGCAAGTTTGTTTAGAAAAATGAGGAGCTTATGTTTTTTTTCCTGATAAACTGGATCACAATAAGTCACAAATAAACTCCAATTTGTTACCCTGCACAGGTAGTTTTCTAGCTTACTTCAGGTCAAGTAATTACACCTAGAGATGTCAGTTCCATGTTGAATGAGACCTTGTTATGCCAAGGCATTTCCTCTTCAGGCATTTCCTCACATTCAATTAGAATTGGCAGAATAAAAGACCTAGCACAGGAAAGCCAGACAGTTCATGTTTTGAGGAGGATGGGCAGGTAGGCATCTGATGCCATTCTGTCCTATATCAGAAAATAACTTGCTGGTTTTAACTTGTAAGTAAAAATGTCCTGTTTATCATAGGACATTATTTTGTTCAGTGAACAGTTTCAGCGGCTTCTGTGCATGTGGATGGCTCTAATCTTCACTTGAATCCCAGGTCCTGGATTTTATGCTGGTTTCTTTATTTCTGGACTGTCTTGGCTGCAGCTATGGGGCATTTGGTTATAATTGTTCACTGTCTGGCCTAGCCGCAGTGTAGTAATTACTCATCTTGAAGGTAGCGACTTGACACAAATTCCCAAGAAGATTCTTTTGGACAGGATTTTAGCAGTCCTTTCTATCTTAATATGTGGACTTCCTTTCATATATATATATATATATATATATATATATATATATATATATATATATATATATATTTTGGTTTACTTTAATACCTAGATTTTGTTGGCATGAGGCTATTAACCTTACCAACATGGATTTATCAGGACAGTTCATTAACTATCGCTTTGCAAGGTCAGCAAGGCATTGGGCATCCATGCGATTTAATACACAGATTTGTCAAAACTTTTTATGAAAAAGACGGTGATCATCTAAATATTGTAGGTTTAGACTTCTTTACTCTGTAACTTTTGTTAGGCATATGTAACTCTATTTTTGCCAGTATTAGTTAAATTTCAATTGTTAAGGATAAGTTTTATTAAATGTTATAAAAGTTTTACAAGTAAGAACAATTTTGATTGTACCTATTATTTATGAAATAGTATCATTGTACATCAATTTTGGGATGGCTCATTTGCTGCCATACTATATTCTCATTCTATTTGGATGTGGCCAATGAGGAGGAAAAGTATTAGGAGGCACACTGGCAGTCAGTCATGTTGTGGCACCAGCATCGCTGTGTTTCCCTCCTACTGTTCATCAGTCTCTTCTGGAACCAGATTGGAGAGAGAGTGTGTTTTAGTTTGGTACTACTTCTTTTGAGGGATTTTGCTAAAGACAGAAGGGTACAAGTCCTGGGTTGAATTGTTTTAGTAATGATCTGAATGGGCTGGGTGTATACCACTTGAGTATTAGGTGGGTAGGGGTCGGCATGGTTAAGTATAGGCCAAACAACTCCATATACTAGAATATAGCAATGAGTCCAGTGTCTCTCAAGGCTGTCAGTGATTTAACTACTAGATATTTCAATCAATAAATTGGTTACAATGGTTATAATGTGTGGCTATTGACTCCATTCGGGATAGAAGAGCAGTTTATGGACAAGCTTCTTGTCACTCACTGACCCGAGGCATGGAGGGGGTTGTGCTTGTTTGGAATTACTTAAGGTCTGCCTGTGACAGACTTCTTCATTCTGGTAGTCAGTTTAGGACATTATCCCTTCCTTCCTTAGCCTTCAGAAGAGGACTCTGAGCTTAGGGTGGGCACATTGTGGCCTCACCACTCCTTTTATTTCCCTCCCTGCTGTTCATTTGCTTCTTCTGGGGCCAGATTGGGGAGAAGAGAGCTTGTTTTGGTTTGGACTTCATCTTTTCAGGGCTTTTTATATTGACAGAAGGTTAAAAGCCCCTGTGTTGAATTGTAATAGCAAAGATCTGAGCAGACTGGATGTACACCATTCCGATATCAGTTGGACATAACCAGCACAGGTAAGTTTATGCCAACCATCTTCATATACAAGAATGTCATAATGAATTTGTTGTCCCTCAAGGGTGAAAAGTGACCGTACAATTTACAAAGCAATTTAACTACTGCTTATTTCAGTCAATAAATTTGTTGCAATGGCTATAATGTGTGACTAGTGACTCAGGCTGGGGAACAACAGTAATTATATTATTTTTACTTATGGGGTGTAACTCTTGGGTGAGTATCAGCTTTAACAGAAAACTGGCTAATATCCAATAAATTATGTGAATTCTGATAAAGCAGTAATGTTTTCTGGCACTGATAATCAACAAATTCTGGTTATAGCAAGTGAACGTTGGATAAGCAGACAGAATTTTTGTTGGAAGCCATGTGACTTAAAAGTCTGCTAATATAATATAAAACAGTACAATTGTGCTTGTGATTGTGTGTGTGTAAGCAGTATTTATTAGAAGCATGGGGCCCATAGATTAACAGGTTATAAATGCTATTAGTGGTACAGCACAGTTAAATAGTCCGGTTTAGGTAATGGTCATAAAGGACAAAAGTCAAGGGGAAAATGTTGGAACATGTTTCATTTGTAAAGATTGTAGAACAGGTCTGCCTTCTCCAATGTCTTAATTATATGCACTTGTAGATATTTTAGTTTCATGTGATTGTTTCAAGATAATACTATTTGGTTTTAGACAGGTGTTTAGGATACTCAGGGTGTGAGATCTGTAGAAGTGCAATAAATTACTCTAGCATTGAATTTGCTTTAATGCTCTGTGCCTTAATTTGGGGGCATTCTTTTCCTTTGGTAAGGGTACATTATTTATGTGGTATGTGTGCAAGTGTTTAGGTGGATGTCAACAGTTAACAGACTGATAATGATTATTGCAGTAATTTATGGTAAGGGGCAAATGAATATGAGCACAGTCCTTTGCATTTTTATAGATAAATATTGTTTAGAGTTATTTTGGTAATGTGATCAAAATACTTTTCCATACTGTAGTTGATGGCAGTGACATGATATCTATTCTACTGAAATTTTAATGCATGTATGTTTATGCTATGTGATTAGTTTAAAACATGAAGTGTAATTGTGTATGTTTATTTTGGGGATTATGTTACTGTGTTGTGCAATATTCCAGAGAAAATGTAGGTATGTATGTATGTATGTATGTATGTATGTATGCAATTATTTATTTATATATATATTTATTTGAGAATAGTGTTTTAGTGATCAGATTGCTTAATAAAATGGTCGAATTGTGAAGAGGAAATGAAGTGTTGCTTTTGTAGACTGGATCTCACAATTCTGGGGATAAACAAAGACAACTGATTTGTAAGAGTGAGAAGATCCACACAGTTTCCTTACTATTATGATTATTATTATTATTATTATTATTATGCTTTTTATTGAAATTGCCTTTGTGGCTCTGTCCCTCTGTGCTTCTGTCAAGCTCTCTCAAGACAGCAGAAAAAACATTGAATTCCTCGTCAGTGAAAGATACACCTACAAAAATGTGACAGTACCACAGATGGACAGAGCAGGATGCGCTGCACTACAAGCGGACAGAGAGGGATGCACTGTACTATGAGCAGCCTCAAACACACACACACACACACACACACACACACACACACACACACACACACACACACACACACACACACTCTCGCCTCTCCCTATACTTTATGAAAAATTATACAGTTCTACAAGGATTTCTGGGAAATGCAGTACCAAACACCAGATTTTGATGAATAAATGTACTCCGTGCTGCATCTAGTAAGACAACATGTAAGACAGTTGAGTCTTGAAAACATACATTTCCATGCCTATTTAATGTAGTAAGATTGTTGAAAGCCCAGTAATGAATAATGTGGTTGTAAAATAGCACCTGACTAGTAGATAACTGAAGAGGTCACCAATATGCTAGTTATAACATCTCTTCCTATTATTGGCAGAAAAGATGTGGCAATTACTGCTGCCTTATCCGTCTTCACTGTGCGTTACATTTTCAGTGACATACGTCGCATCAGGCTAAATCCATTTAATTCTTACTGTGGCTTTTTGTGAATTTCATTCTATGCTGCGTGGTAGGAGTTCTGGTTTATTGCTTGAGAATTATTATCAGTATATAAAAGAGCCTTAAATCTTGCATTCATATGGCTGTCAAATGCCATAACAATCAGTAAATACTGTAAGTACCACTGCATAATTCTCTGCTTCCTTTAGTTTAGCACATTCTTTTAAAGCTGCAGAGTATGTAGCTCTGTGGGTAATTCGCAGAATAAGGACACATTTCTATGACTGTTCAGAGGAAAAAAGTCCAGAACATTGCTAAGACTCTTCTTCAAAGGAGCAAAATTTCACTTTCAGTGCATTGTAGCAGCTGAGGACTTCCTTATTCTTGATAATAATAAGGCTTTGTGTTAGGAGACATGTGTCTTCAACTACTGATTTAGTACCTTTCTGTGTGATTATCCTCACTGTAACAGAATCATGGAAGAAAAACATCTATTTTAACTTGAGGGGTGCCATATACATACAGAGAATATGCTTCCAGATTTTAGAAATAATAATTTTCTTTAACATTGCACTTTGTAGAGATTATGGAGCAGTTTCTCCAGGCTTTGAAAATACTGACTTTAAGATGAAATGAAAAGAAAATTGGGGTGTTATAGTTTATTTTGCATTTCTAATAAAAAACTAAAAAGGAATAAAATAAAAATGTAAATAAAAAGATTTTTTTAAGAAAGAATGCTTTTATTCAGTCACACTAAAAATAAAAAAATAAGGAAGAAGAGTGAAAACTTTTGAAAAAGAAACACAGACAAGCTGATTTCAAAAAAGCATTCAAGGCTGGCTTTGCTGATTCTGTTAATGAGGTAGCAGTAGAAGTAAAACCACTTACACTTAGTTTCCTTTCTCACCACATATTTACTATTTCGAGACTTGCCATGCCAATTTCTAACACAATTGATATGTTTGGCAAAAATGTATGCCTTTGCAACTTTAATTTAAAAAATTTTGAATAAAATTTTGATTAGCTCATGTTAAAGTTTATTCTAATTATGAAAGCATGACGAATGTTTTATCTGCAGTTCCCTCCTGTAAGGAAAAATCTGCTTTGTATGATTTACTTTTCCAGTTTCTCAGGTCACTAATTATTTAAAGTACATAACAAGTTTAGTTCCTTACACTGCGGTGGTGGTGCTGCGGTAGCGTTGTCGCCTCACAGTAAGATGTCCTGTTTGATTCTCAGCTAGTGCATCTTCTGTGTGGAGACATGCGTGAATGAGCGTACCTTCATTGAAGGTTGTGCGTCAAAGCTGGCAATTCGGCATGTAAAAATCTACTGCCAATCATTAGCGGACCGGAGTTCCGCTGTGGCGACCCCTAACTGGGAAAAGCTGAAAGACACAACAACAACAACAACAAGTTTAGTTACTTAGAGCGAGTAACCCATGTGCCATTTTATTTCCAGATGTGCAGCAATTCCAATAAAGCAGGGTCATACAGTTTAAAAGTATAATAGTAAATGCCCACCAGCAATGACCATGTTTTCAATGGTGGTACATAAACAACTATTAGTAGCAGGTGTACTAAAATCCTTTTTCATGTGCATACCTGGTTAGTTATGAGCAGTTCTGTCTGGTCTTCAAGACAGCAGCAAAATTGCTAGCAGCTTTAACATAACTAACCAAAAGGGTTGTTACTCATCTGTAATAAACACAATTTCCCCACCAAAATGGAGTCTACTCCTTGAATAGAATTACGTTTGCCTCAGTTTGGTATAATCAGAATTACATAGTAACCCTATTAGATGGCAAAAGGTTTTTTGGTGTTGCACGAGTATGGAGCACCTTATCACTTTCTAAACATGGATGAAGAATAGATAACAGGTATTAGAAAAAGAACAGAACAGCAATATTGGCCCCTAATCACCTGACCAACTGTCCACCCCCTAATTCCCTAACCACTAGCCCAACCCACTCATCCTACCTCCCTCCCACATGGATCCCACACCCAACAACACATTCCCAGACAACACAACTCCACCCTTACACACAACCAATCAGGAATCCTACTTGTATTTATCACTCAAAGTAGTATTATGCTACCCACACTCACATCCCTTAAACTAGCTCTGCTATCACTAACCTTCCTAACTTCCTTACAAACAGACCAACCACTGCACAATTACTCCTATCACACGACCCACACTAGCTCAGCCTCTCAGACCCACTCACACTTCTACATCTGTCCCTCAATCATAAATCTTACAACTACATATTACTTACTACCAAAGATAACAAAATCTTACAACTACATATTACTTACTACCAAAGATAACACTACCTCACCACGCTAAGAAAAACACACATAACCAAGCTCACATGCAATTAATATTAAGCAGCACATACTAACACTCCTACAAACTCTGCTAACCTCTGGTGACATTCACCCAAACCAGGTCCCCTCTCAGCCAGACAAACATCTGACCTGCTGATCCTAAATCTCAACATAAGAGGCATTATCAACAAGCTAACAGACCTACATGCATTCGTAGCCCACTACAACCCTGATGTACTCACCATTACAGAGAGCTGGCTTAAACCCAGTATCCAAGATGAAGACTTTCTCCCCCCAGGGTATAATGCACTTAGATCTGATAGAACAAACAGGAAAAGAGGAGGAGTAGCCATTCTCTTTAAAAATACCCTTGACCTCCAGCTCCTGCACACAACACCACCCACATTTCAAAAATGCTAAAGTCCTATTTTCTGTCCTATCTATAAGAAATAACAAACAGATCAATATAATATGCTGCTACATACCTCCAGGTAACAATTCACACATAACAGAAGACATCCTATACTCGACAAAGGACAATCTACCTCAGGACACAATCCTACTAGGAGACCTTAACACTGACTGGGCAGACTGTAACTCCAGCTGCCCCTCTACACATATCAATCTACATGGGTTCTCTCAACTAATTGAAGAACAAACTAGAATAGATAAGAAAACAAAGAAAAAATCCATACTGGACTGGACACTAACCAACTATCCCAAACAAAACTATACAGTAGGGTGTTTCCCAGATGACCTAAGTAATCATCTTCCCACCTTCCTACTCCACAAAGACACCAATGACCCCAAACCTGTAGTCTACAAACTCATATGAGACTACTGTAACCTTACCCCACTAGACCTAAATACTGTCCTAAGCCACTGCAACTAGGAACCACTACGGACACTTGGGTTAGACCAGGCAATAGACTACTTCAATACTACCTTCTCTAACATCCTTACAGTCTAGCCCCCAGCAGAAAGATCATAGTTAAAACCAATTATGCACCATGGCTAAGTAGGGACACTAGAGCCTTACTAAAAGCCAGAGATAAAGCCTGGAAAATCTGGAAAACTGACAAAACCCCTATCTCCAGGCAATACTATAAACAGCTAAAAACAAGGCCAAGGCAGAATCAAAAATAAAAAAAAAAACTATTTTCTTAGCTTCCAAAGCAAATATTCAAATAATCCACAAAAATTCTGGCCATACCTCTCAAGTGTACCTCATTACGAGGAACGTACCTCATTTGGGGTCTTAAAAAGTTCATGTTCCTCGAAGTTGCTCAAAGTTTCACATTGAAAGAGTCTGTGACACATTCAGTGTCAGGATTTTTTAAGTGAAATCCATGGTAAATAGAAATTAATCATATTAATTCATTAAAGGATCTTCTTTAAAAGTAAAACCAAAATATTTTAACCATTCTATGACCTTCCTAGTCGAAGTTGTTAGTTATGTTCCACATTTTGCCCATTTGTTCCACATTATGAAGGTGAGTGTTACTCATTTTGGAGATGGAAGGTTGAAAGCTATGATTCTGGCATGTCATAAACTCTTTACTAAAGCCAGGCAAAACCACTACTCCAGCACCCAGCTCTACTAACAATACCCTAGACATAGCTTCTTAATTTAATAGCCATTTTACGGAGCCCATCTTAGTCCTGTCCAGTCAAATAACCAAAAACAATCTACCTCAATCACAACCCAACCCACCCCACATCATTCCTTCTTTCAGCCTATCATCAGTGCCCACCTCAACTATCAAAAAACTCCTCTAAAAACTAAAGCCAATCACCTTGGCAGCTGATAACATACCTGCTGCATACCTAAAAATGGCTAGTGACTCCCTGTCATATCCTGTCTCCATCCTAATCAACCACTCGATACTAGAATCTTAAATTCCCAAACTCTGGAAAGTGTCTCACATCATCCCTCTTCATAAAGGAGGTAACTCCTACGAATTCTCCAACTACTGACCTATTGCCATCCTTTGCCCCCTATACAAAATTCTTGAGAAATGCATACACTTGCAAGTGATGACATTTCTCAACACACACAATCTACTGTCTACCACACAACACAGTTTCCGTCCACATCACAGCACCACCACAGTCCTTCTATCCTTCACTAATCATATAAAACTTCACAGGAATGATAACAAATACGTATCAGCCATTTTTCTCGACCTCTCAAAAGCATTTGATATGGTCTCCCACTCCATTCTACTAGACTCACTAACATCACTATCCTTCACCTGCTCTACTATAGCCTGGTTCAGAAGCTACCTATCTGACAGGCAAAAATCAGTTCAGTGGAAATGAACTCTATCTCAACAACTTCCAACCACCATTGGAGTCCCACAGGGCTATATACTGGGACCACTATTGTTCTCTATTTTCACAAATAACCTCAATAGCTCTACACAACATTTCACACTCATACAATATGCAGATGATTCAACCCTGATTTGCTCCGTCTCATCCCCCAACACTTTACATACACTCACTCAAGATACCTTTAACTCAATAGAAAAATGGATATCAGGTTTCCAACTGATTCTAAATCCCAAAAAGACAAAACTGTTACTATTTACCCCTAATAGATAAAAAAAAACTCTCCTTTACCATAACATCTTAGGACGGCACCACCATCTCCCCTTCTAACCACACCAAACTTTTGGGCATTGAAATAGACAGCAATCTTTGCTTTGATGTCCACATCTCACATACCATAAAACTAGTACACAAAAAGCTAGGCTCCCTATAAAGGCATAAGTCCTTTCTCTCACAAAAAGCAAGAGTCACTCTTGCACAAACCCACCTCAACTCTATTATACGCAGCACCACTCTTTATCCAAATCAGACAAGGTGACCTAGATAAGCTAGAGTCATGCTACAATAAACTAGCAAAGTTTGCTACTAACTCAACCTATAGAACCCATCACTGTACTGCACTAAAAGAACTATGGCTTGAGCTACCACAGCTACTTAACTATCAGCAGCTGGGCACAGCCTACAATATTCTCAAATATCCTAAAAAAAACCCTCATTATCCAACCTACTTACTGCCTACACTGCAAACCAGCACATAAGATCTAGTTAAAAATCTCTCCTCTCTATCACCAAGGCTAACAACATTGCAGGGAAAGCGCTCTACTCTTACAACGTTGCCAGAAATTGGAACTCTATTCCCCTGTCTGTGTCCACTGCCCCCTCCACATCCATATTCAAAAACTCCCTCAAATCACATCTTCTTAGTAGCTGGTTATGTCCTTGTATCACATAACCCTACCCACACTGCTACTATCTATCCAAACTGCGCTCTTATCACATGCTGGATCTCTGATCCTCTGCAAGTATGGTCATCTGAAAGAGTACTTTCAACTGCAGATTCTTACTTGATATATTTTCTACTCTCACCAATCTTTAACTGACATTGTCTTTTTACCTATGTCCTATACTCTCTTTTACCTGGTGCGTTTTATTAACTTTTTGTCATATTACTATGCTCAGCTTACATAATGTAACCTGTTTTGTGTAGTGTGCTTGATGTACTGTAACTGACATTGTTTTTTTACCTATGCACTATAGCTTCTTTTACATGGAGTGTATTATTAATTTCTTGTTATATTACCATGCTCAGCATACATGATGTAACCTGTTTTGTGTATTATGCTGAATGTACTGTATTTGTATAACTTGATGCCGGAGCTTTTCTCCCCGGGCCTCCGCTGAAAATGGACCTGGTCCAGTCGGAATTTCCTGGTGAACAAATGTAAAATAAATAAAATAAATAAAAATAAATAAGAAACAGCTTGCTTAGTATCGCTTGACAATTTAGCTAATTTTGTGCTGACAATTGGTTCCTATCTAGAAAAATATTGTGTGAACTTTTCTGCCTTCCATCTCCTAGACTGACACACACTTGTTCCGATATGACTGACATATTTCTGCCTCATATTTTTCTGTCATTTTGGTGTCAGTGAAGTACTGTGCAGACAATGACAAACTACTGAAGGGATCATTGGGACAAATGCTTCATTTTGATGTCAGTGAAGTGCTTGTGTATATATGGCCAAACTACAGAAGGAATTCCTAGAAGAAATGTTTCGTTATGGTGCTTTTGCATACTTTGTGAGACTACTGAAAGGATCATTTGGGGAAATGTTTTATTTTGGTCTTTGTGCATACTTGCTTCAACTACTGAAGAGATCACTGGGGGATATGTTTCCTTTTGTTACTTGTGCATACTAAGTGACAGTACTGAAGGGATCCCTTGGGAAAATACTTCATTTTGGTGTTTGTGCATAATTGGAAATACCACGAAGGCACACCTCTCAACCTGGAAACATCAAAAATCTGGACAAGGCCCATAAAAAATAGGTACAAATCTGTACGCTGATTAACATCTAATTTGCATACACAATTGCGTAACCCCACCCACTCCAATGGAATTGTGGGATACCAACTCAAACGCAAAATGAAGAACAGAAAACCAAAATATAGCACAAGAGTTCCCCTGCACCCATTCCAATGTTCCATTACCTGGCTATTTCATGCCATTTACCATAAACACTAATGTGTGCATACTGCTTTACTTCTACAATGATTATATGGATTTTATTTTTACATTTTATGGCACAATGCAAACACTAATAAACAGCTGGTTGCTAAACAAATCAATACTGTCCAACAATGAAAATAGACTTGGCATTAAAACTTCTCTGCCCTTGAAACTCACATTCATTGAAACAGCATTATAACCCACACCACAACCAAAGTCACCTACCATAACGTACATCAAGTACAGGGAGTGGTACTTGCTAGGCCAGCTTATGTTCTCCTTTCAAACACCTGAACTTCTCAATAGACTACTCCTTTCGCAACTCAGTACAAATCTGTAATTTTCTGAGACGGAACCCATGCTCCCCATGCCTGCAACATGTTCATCTGTATGCAGTAACCTGTATTAAGGCCTATTTGCCAATATTGAACATCTACTCAAAAACTTTAGTTTAATATACATGGCACTCTACCCAAAAATGGATTATCTTTAAATAGCCCAGAGAATGTTGATATCCTTTCAGTATGTGCCAAATTGTAATTTATTCCTAAAAAAAAATCTCTGCAATAAAACTTCCTTCTTTTACATGCTTTCCCATTTGGTCCAACAAATACAGAATTTATTTGCCTGTACATTTTGAGGTTAATATACATATGTAACCCAAAAATAACTCTTGCTACATCATTGTCAAATGCTTTAAAGGTCAGGCAGTGCTTGTTTCTAAAAAAGCTAAAGTTTAAACTACGAAATTTCAAATACTGTAGCTTGGAAGAGTAATCCTCCATTTCCCTTTAAGATTGTGTCGCCCAAACACCAAGACAGACACACACATTTTAAATTATTTTTCAAATCAGAAAAGTTTTCTACATATTACTGAATGTAGCCTTAAGTAAAAAAAACTGCTTTCACTAATCCCACTTTGCGAAAGTGATCTCCATTAGACAAGGAGACAGAGTACAGATAAAATACACATTCATATTAGGCTCCAACCCATTCAACAGTAATGCTATAACAATATTTTTTTTCCCAGGGTGACTCCAAATCATGGTATCAGAGCTGTTTGCCCACACCTATAAGTACACTTTGGCACATGCTGTCTGTATTCCATTTCTGCCCCTACAGTTGTCATACAGCATACTCCATAGCATTCCCTTCAACTATATAAAATAAAACTATGTTACCCTTGAGTTCACAGGTCTGCAAATTTTGGGGACAGATGGATAGTAGGGTATGGAAAATGTCATTGTTATTGATAAGCTCTTGCTACAAGAACTAAGGACATATTGGTGGCATCTGTTGTGTAGAAGGGGTCCTTTGTGGGTAAATTGTCCTCATCTGCCTCTATATGTGTTTCTTACATTCTATTACCTCTTGTGGGAGGCCACATTTCTTACTCTCCATCTCATGTGCACCTCATCCAGGTCACAGTCACTTAATATCCCTTTCAGTGAAGATGATTAATCCAAGTGCAACAAGCAAACACAGTAGTCACATATCATGGTTATCTAGCAGCAAAATATCAAAGGTGAAAATTATGTTTGAAACCCCCAAAATATCCACCTCTGCATCAAGCCACAGAGTCGCATCTCAGACACTTATCATACACCTCCCCCCGGCCCCCAAGAATGTGTGTATGTGTATGTGTGTGCGTGTGTGTATGTTTGACATCAGGCAGCTAGCTATTCTCTGTACATACTCAAATATACACAGACTCATCACATATATGCATATGTGCATTCACTCACACACACACACACACACACACACACACACACACACACACACACACACACACACACACCTTACCTCTAATTACATCCAGCGAGCGTCCATCTTCTTCTAAATAAAATCCTAGCTCGCGAACATCTTCTAAATAAATAATCCAGCCAGTGTCTTCAAACTCCTTTCCTCGAGCGTCTTCTCTGCTAAATAAATAGATCCAGCCAGCGAAATCCTTTCTGTCTCTTCTTTGCTAACTAAATAGATACATCATCCAGCCAGCGAAAACATTTCCGGCTCTGGTGATTGCCGCTCACAAAAGCATTTGAACCAGAGACGGAAATATGTGGTACATGATAAGTACGAGTGCGAGCTGAAGTCCGACAGGCTGGTGGAGCTGACGTCATCGTGCACGTGATGATTTCAGCTCACGAAGCGCGAAAATTAAAAATTAAAAAAACAGCGCTAATAAATCGGAATTGAAGGGGTGCCACTTGGGAATTGTGGTGCGCCATTATCTGGACCCCAAAACTCGGTAAAAATCGAGTAATTCGGGACAGTTCAGAGGTCTGCATGAAGGTATCACTTGGGGAAATATGCCATTTTGGTGCTTGTGCATACTTGGTGAAACTGCTGAAGGGATTGCTTGAGAAATGTACATTTTCCTTACTAAAAGTTTCCATGCTCTGCTCCATGCATACCCAATACTAGATGGCAAACCTTGGTTTGTAAGCATTCCAACTA
This sequence comes from Protopterus annectens, assembly GCF_019279795.1. Classification (NCBI taxonomy): domain Eukaryota; kingdom Metazoa; phylum Chordata; order Ceratodontiformes; family Protopteridae; genus Protopterus; species Protopterus annectens. Next base: position 1,437,748,454 of record NC_056739.1, read on the forward strand.
AATTATGTGGAGTTCCCTTTAAGAGTAATCCTTTATTTCCAGCATGGTATTTCAGTGTGTTTGTGTGGGGGAGGGGTAAGTGTTTGGCTGGCACTACAAATATATAGCTCTGTTTATTTTCTTTCTTTATTTATTTATTTAACATTTGTTAACATTTGTTTGTTATTTCCACAGCTAAGGTGTATGCTAGCAATCCCTGCAATACACTTTGTAAGCAACATTCTGTGGGCATGCACAGTAAAAGAAAATGAAGCCTATGAGTAAGCTGTGTGAAGACAGCATTACTGGCTTGCTTCACTTTACTCAAAAGAAAATATGCATTCTTTCAAAGGAAAGCATGAATATTATCCATGTTTAGGCAATGTCTTTGAAAAAAATTAAATGAGCAAGACTCCTTTCCTTTAGTGTAGGGAATGCTCAGTGCACAGCACCCCCCCCCACCCCCATGCAACACCACTGGAGGAAAATGTGCATGGGAAGACATTAAGTCTGCACAAAAGGCACACCAACTGAAAACCAAACTGTACTGCAATGTGAAGCAGCAACAGTCATTGTTATGCCACATGTTTGCAATAATTAAAACTGATACACCCAGATACATATACACATACACACATTCACGCAGAGTCAGGCAAAACATACTCATATGCAACAAGCTCACAGAGATACACTCTCTCATCCAGACTACAAGCACACACTCACCCACATGCTACAAATACATACACATGCAGAAGCAACAAGCACAAATACACAGACACACCTACACCAACGCACACACACAAAACACACACGCTCTTTTTATATTTTCTAAGAGAAAAAAAAAAGAATCACTGGGATTCCGATGGAATGTTTATTTACAATTTTACTTTTTATTGAATCCTCCCTGTAATAATTTTCTATTTGCAATGGATTGTATGTTTTCACTACAGAAACTTATTTACCCCACAGCATATTATATTTTTCATTTATTAGTTATTTATTGAGTGTTTATGGTACGCTTATAAAACAGGTATACTTCCCGATGAAATTAGTGACCATTCTCTTACCTTCATAACTAGACAAAAGACCTTAATTTCCAATCAAATAACATTTAGAACTACCCAGAACAAGAAATATCTCAACCCAGTAAACTTCCAAGCAGGGCTCAAAGCTTGCAATTGATCACCCTTAAAATACCTACCTCTTGACAAAGCAGTCTTATTCTTTAACAATAAATGTTTGCAAATCCTAGATCACCATGCTCCCTCTTGCACTGTTAGAACTAAAAACAAGCCAGCTCTCTGGCTCTCTAATGACCCAAGGCATAATATTTAACTGAGAAATAAAATCTGGTCCAAATAGACGAAAACTAAAAACCCAATTGATCATCTAAACATTAGACAGCTTCATAATACCACGAAAAGATCTATATTCCTTGACAAAACAAAAGCTACCTACTACCTCAAAATCCAACAGACCCAACAGCAAAAACCACAAAAATTCTGGTCAGGAATCAACAAACTGCGCCATCCAGGACAGTCCAAAACACCTACCCCCTCTAACTTAACTCAAAATTCTCCCAACCAAATTGCTGACACTTTTAATAAATTTTTCTCTGAAACTGTCCAATCCCTAGCAAATACCTTACCACCTGCTACCACCACAGAGTCACCCTCACTAACCAATTTGCCCCAGACATTTCATCTCCAGCCCATTCCTACATCTCTCATACATACCCTACTTCTTAAACTTAAACCATGTACACCATCAGCTGGCCTCCTCCCAGCTGAATACCTGCAAATTGCAGCTGGAGTGCTTGCCTACCCTATGTCCATCTTAATAAACAGAATCATTACATCCCATCTCTCTGGAAACTCTCACATATTATCTCTTTGCATAAGGGAGGTAACTCAAATGAACTCTCAAACTTCTGCCCCAGAGCCCTTCTCTCTCTCCTTTAGCAAAAATTATGGAGAGATGTATTTACTGTCAACTACTGCATCATCTCCTCCAAAATAACCTATTAGTGGACTGCCAACATGGCTTCAGGCCATTCCACAGTGCTACAACTGCACTCCTATCCTTTACTGACTGCATTAATAAAAATCAAAATAGTAACCTGCTTACTTCAGCTCTCTTTATAGACCTCTCTAAGGCCTTTGATATTGTTAACCGCCAATTATTGTCAGATATACATGAATCACTTTCAATTGATTCTCAAGCAGTAAAATGGTTCCAATCCTACCTTGAAAATAGACAAAAAGCAGTCCTTTGGGACAATAACTTATCCTCTCAGCTACCGATCACCCTTGGGGTCCCACAAGGATCTATTCTGGGACCACTCCTTTTCACTGTTTTCATTAATGATCGGAAAACCTCCCTTCCCCAAACTACCTGCATACAATATGCCGATGATTCGACACTGATCTGTGCAGCATCCTCTCCGGCGGAACTCCAAACCAGTACACAAAAAATCTTTACCTTAGTGGAAAATCAGTTCCATTAATGATGTCTCCTCCTGAACCCCAAAAAAATACATTATTATTGTTTACTCCCACACAGAAGTCCCCTCCTATCAATTTCATAGTTACATCAAATACTGGTACAGAAATTGCTCCCGACACTACCACCAAACTCCTGGGTGTAACAATAGATAATAATCTTAACTTTGACACACGCATTAATTTGACTATTAAATCTGTTAAAAGAAAACTTGGATTCCTTTATAGACTCAACCCTTTCTCACAGCCTCAGCCAAGATTACTATTGCCCAAACTCACCTAATTTCACCCCTTCTTTATGCCTCCCCCATCTATACTAACCTATCCAAAAGCAATCTAAATAAACTGGCAACCTCTTAAAACAACATAGACAGATTTGCCACCGGTGCCCCATTTCGAACCCATCATTGCCAAAATCTTAAATTTCTAGGATGGCCGGAAGTACAAAACCAGCTACTTTTCCAGCAACTCACTTTTATCCACAAGATCTTACATCATCCCACAAATACTCCCATATTCTGTAACCTCTTCAATACTTATAGAAATCTTCCTACCCTACGATCCACTAAGAAGTTACAAGTAGCTACCATAAAATCCAGCAACAAATCCGGGGACTGCCTGTTTTCTTACTCTGTTGGAAATACTTGGAACAAACTTCAAAGTGAACTAACGTCCCTTACATCCACCCATCTTTTCAAGAACCAATTAAGAATCTTCATAAAATCCCAATGGCTATGCCCATGCACCAGTCCTGACTGATACTATCTCCTCTTGCCTTAACACTTTCTCAACTAAAACATTTATTTTCTGAAACTTTTCTCTCCTCTACTAGCTTTGTTGAAGCAAAAAAAAAATGTTTGGTTTATCCCCCTTACTGTGCTGTGTAAATGTATGGACATAAAATGTGTTTTGTGCTCCAAATGTCCAATAAAAAAGTTCTCCTATGTGTAACTTTAGAACTGCTGCTACAACATATGTTAATCGGTTATGTTACATACTTATGTAATTGTATTCTTCTTCTTTTTTTGTACCTCTGTATAATATATTTTCTGGGAGCCTTTCTCCTCTGGCCTCTATTGAAAATGGACATATATCCACTTAGACTAGCCCAGTCAACAAATGTAAAATAAATAAAAAAATAATATATGGGTTTATACATTTATGCTGGATGCTTTACTATTTGTAATCTATTTCTCTGAAGTCTAGGTAAAAGGAAATGGCCTGTGGGAACATGGGTATGTCATTGCTAGGCTGGTAAATGTCCTATGGCCATTAGCATAGTAACCTCATATAAATCGATGAACCCTTGAGCCTATAACTTTGTTTGGATATTAATTGCAGTTTGCCGATACTTGGTTTGGGGTCCTTTCTGTAAGAATGCAGTGCAAGAAGAGAGTAGTGTATTATAATATGTGTTGAGCACTTTTATCTGTATTTTGAACATTTCAGGGTTAGTGAACTTATTTCCATGGAATTTGATCCATCCAAGTTGGAAACTTCTAGTAGAAGCCTTATTGTGTTTTTATCTGATTGGCCTGAGGGATTAATTGTGTAAAAGTCTTTCATCCTGCTTGTGTAAATTAATTACTCTTTTGTGAGATTGTGCTCATTTATTCACAGCATCCCTGTGCCTATCTAGGGCACCTGTGATTACAAGACTTGGATTGCTTTTAAAACCATGTGGGCCTACACCTGATATAAGTATGTTTTTCACTTGCTGTAACTGTCTTATTGATATATAGCACTTATTTGCTGGATTTATTGACTTGGTTGAATTTATCATGTGTTTCAACCTGCACTTATTAAAAAATGCCACCAGTTTGTCACTGCAATGCTCTTATATTGTTTTAACAGTATTCTAGTATTTTCTAACCTCCTGGTACTGCAAAAGATGTTCTAAGTTTGCCAAAGTTCCCCCTGAGTGTGCCAAAATATTTCTAAGCTTTTCAAATTTCTCTGTGTTCTCTTTAGTTGCACACTTTTTTCTGTATTTTCTGGAGCACTTCACATGGTTAGTGAATTTATTTCCAAAGATTCCTGATATTGCAGGAAATCTGTTGTTGGAAAGCATGTATTACTGCACTTGAGTTCAAAACCAGTTAATTTTACATTACAACGGTTCTTTTGTACTCTGGAGTTGAATTTAACACATCCAAGTTGGGAACTGCTGGTAGAAAGCTTATTGTGTTTTTATCTGATTGGCCCAAGGGATTAACTGTATAAAAGTCTTTTATCTTGCTGTGATAAAAGACTCACATTTGCGCATTGTGCAAAGTCAGTCCCATGTGCCGTGTGTGTGTGTGTATGTGTGTGTGTGTGTGTGTGTGTGTGTGTGTGTGTGTGTGTGTGTGTGTGTGTGTGTGTGTGTGTGTGTGTGTGTGTGTGTGTGTGTGTGTATGAGTATATATATATATATATATATATATATATATATATATATATATATATATATATATATATATATATATATATATATATATATATATATATATATATATATATATATATATATATATATATATATATATATCTTTAGTGGTAGAAAATACTTGGTGGATATAGAATAGGCTTCACTGGTAGAAAACAATTTCAGATAATACTTTAATGTAAATATTTTATGTGCAGGTAACAGTCCATTAACAAGGATACATACTGACCCTAACTGTGGAGAACGCTATTCAATGAGGCTGACCAACTCTGTAAGGAGCAGACCAACCTTCATCTGAAACTAAAGATGCCAAAATCTGAAAGAAAGTGGAAGCAGGCCACAAAAGAGCTTGCAGATATTGCTGCAAATATCCCTCAAAAGCAAAAGCTATTCATTTGGTTCAGCAATAGTTCTGAAAATCACAGATATCCATGACCCTTCCATTACCATTTCAAGCATCCAGAACGTCAGAGCAGAGACAAATTCTGCATGTGAAATTGCTTCTGAAATATTAATGTAAACACATAAAAGATAAAGTAGTTCCAGGGAAACAGAGCAAGGTGCAGAGAAAATAAAATCAAATAGAATAAAAACTGCACCAAAAGCTCACACACCAAAGATTTTATTTAAACAAAAAAGTAAGCGCTTTCGCAACTAACCAAGTTGCTTCATCAGACAGCTAGTAAAATAGTATAGAACATTTAAATAAATAAAAGACATGTCAGGTGATCAGCACTGCTAAGGTCATTGGTTATAGTTAATTAAAAAATTGCCATGATTAGTTAAATTAAAAACACATGAGTGCTGTGCATTGTATAGCCTTACTAAGCTCTTATAAAAGTAGAGAAAGCATTTCACATAACAATAACACTGCACATAACAACAAGCTAACCATTTCTGTATATATCATGCTAAAAATTAAAGCTTCCAAGGACAGGTTGCCAGAATTTATGTGGCAATGGACGTGCTTTGAGAAAAGGTTTAAAGAAAGCAATGCCATTCAAACCTGGGGGGTTTTCAGCATTAAGCTTCAGTATCCATTCTTGCTCAATGCTTCCTGTGTAATTCTCAATGTCGCCCCCTCTGATATCAGGTTGTATTACTTGTATCACAAAAAATTGAAAAATATGTGTAGGATCTTCACAGCTTACATGATTAGCTAATGAACTGCTGTCTTTCTTATTTTTAATGTCCCTAATATGTTCAAGCACTCTATCTTTGAACATTCTATTAGTTTTTCCTACATAAAATGAATGGCAGGACACACAGAAAGAGAAGTATACCACATTAGAAGTTCTGCAGTTGGCAAAGCATTTGCTCTTAATGTTAAAGCGTAAAGATGGATGGGTATAACTGGTACTAACATGAATGTTGGCAGGCTATGCAATGCTTGCAAGAAAATGTGCCAAAGCGATCATTTTTACCAGTATGCTGTGATCTCTTTTTATTGCACAAATGCTGTTTCAGTGAGATGTTATTCCTAAACATAAAAAAGGGGGATTTTCCAATTTTGTCTGTCAACCCAGGTATTTCTTTTAAAATACTCCAATGTTTTTTTAATGATGTTGGTATATTCATTAATATCACTGGAATATTGCATAACAACCCTAAAACCAGTGGTGTTGCACTCCAGTCTCTGCTCTGAATCCAAAGATTAACCTTCACTGAGATATGGTTTGCATCTGCCACTGCGTTGCCTCCAGGCTTCAGTAATGGCACTGTCAATGTCTTTTGCGCTATATCCTCTATCTAAAAATTCTTGTTTAGCTACTTCCAGAGCTAGCGGTGCTGCTCTGTCGTTGCTGTGTATTGTCAAAATCTTATAAACTTGTCCTTTGACAACATTCTTAGAAATGTGTCAAGGATGCATGCTGGACCTGATATTAATGAATATACCAACATCATTAAAAAACATTGCAGTATTTTAGAAAAAACACCTGGGTTGACAGACAAAATTGGAAAATCCCCCTCTTTTACATTTAGGAATAACATCTCACTGAAACAGTATTTGTGCAATAAAAAAAGATCACAGCATACTGGTAAAAATGATCGCTTTGGCACATTTTCTTGCAAGCATTGCATAGCCTGCCAACACATTCATGTTAGTACCAGTTATACCCATCCATCTTTAGGCTTTAACATTAAGAGCAAATGCTTTGCCAACTGCAGAACTTCTAATGTAGTATACTTCTCTTTCTGTGTGCCCTGCCATTCATTTTATGTAGGAAAAAATAATAGAATGTTCAAAGATAGAGTGCTTGAACATATTAGGGTCATTAAAAATAAGAAAGACAGCAGTGCATTAGCTAACCATGTAAGCTGTGAAGATCCTACACATATTTTTTAATTTTTTGTGATACAAGTAATACATTCTATCATCAGAGGGGGCAACATTGAGAATTACACCTAAAGCATTGAGCAAGAATGGATAATGAAGCTTAATGCTGAAAACCCCCCAGGTTTGAATGGCATTGCTTCCCTTAAACCTTTTCTCAAAGCACGTCCATTTCCACATAAATTCTAGCAACCTGTCCTTGGAACCTTTAATTTTTAGCATGATATATACAGAAATGTTTAGCTTGTTGTTATGTGCAGTGCTATTGTTATGTGAAATGCTTTCTCTACTATTATAAGAGCTTAGTAAGGCTATACAATGCACAGCACTCATGTGTTTTTAATTTAACTAATCATGACAATTTTTTAATTAACTATAACCAATGACCTTAGCAGTGCTGATCACCTGACATGTCTTTTATTTATTTAAATGTTCTATAGTATTTTACTAGCTGTCTGATGAAGCAACTTGGTTAGTTGCGAAAGCGCTTACTTTTTTGTTTAAATAAAATATTTGGTGTGTGAGCTTTTGGTGCAGTTTTTATTCGATTTTATTAATGTAAACACCTCTGCTTCAAGTAACAAACTATAGGTTCATAGGTTCATACTAGGCTATCTGCCCTAGGGCATTTATAAGCCTAGCCAGAGTGTGTGTGGCTTTCACCACCCCTTAGGATGAGAATACTATACCCATTAGTTTGCTGTGCCTCTGTCCAGCAGTGATACAGAGATGATTCCCGGGGTAAATCTACGATCTCCCATCCACTCGTCAAGATTTCTCTTGAACAGAGTCAGTGAGGGGCTCTGCCTCACATGGACTGGGATTCTGTTCCATAGTGTAGAGAGTCTCTGGGTGATGAATCTGTCCCTCCAGCACGTCCTGTTTATATCTGTGTTGAGGTTTAAGTCTCTTGCTCTCGTGGCTCTGGTGGATTTGGATTTTTTGAGGTGGAGCATGTCCATTAATTCCGGGTTGGACATGGCCTTGTATGTCAGGCACAGATCACCTCTGAGCAGACGGTATGCGACTGAATAGAGCTGGAGTTTCTTCAGTCGGGCATCGTATGACATATGTTTGATCACCTTTATCCTTTTGGTGAGGAACTTTTGGGGTCTTTCCAACTGCTGCAGGTGTCGGGTAAGGTACATTCCGAATGGGGCGTTGTACTCAATCATTGGTCTGATAAGTGAAGAGTACAGGGGTACAATGACCTCTCCTGATCTGGATGTGAATCCCTTCATGATCAGGTGGGCAATGTAGAAGGTCTTCCTAACCACTTTGGCAATGTGAGTGTCAAAAGAGAGGTTACTGTCAACTTGGGTCCCCAGGTCCCTGATAACTTCTTCCGTGTTTAATGGATTACCACCTATGTGGTAATTAGGGTTACCTTGTTTTTCCCAAAGGGTATGACTATACATTTTTTGGCATTTAGCTTAAGGCCATGGCTCTGGCACCAGTTATCCATTTCTATGAGACCTCTCTGGAGGATGTCTGTGTCTGATGGAGTGTCAATTATGGTGCCCAGTTTGCAGTCATCTGCAAATTTTGTCAACCACAATCCCCTATGTTTGCCTGCACTTCAGAAAAATAAATGCCGAACAAGAGGGGGCCCAGGACTGAGCCCTGTGGGACACCGCTCGTGACCGGCTTAGAGTCTGACATGGCACCAGCAACTCTAACCCTGTGTGTTCTGTCCTTGAGCCAGTTTGCAACCCATCTTGTGACATATGGGTTTACATCTAAGCTGGTGAGCTTTTCTATGATGCCCGAGTGGGGTATTGGGTCGAACGCTTTTGCTAGGTCAAGGTAGGCTGTGTGAACTGCCTTACCCTCATCAATGGCCTTAGTGACTGTTTTGAAAATGTCGACTAAGTTCAATAGGCAGGATATGCCCTTGACAAAGCCAAATTGGGTAGGAGCCAGTGTCTGTAGGTCCCCAATGTCTTTATTTATGAGTTCCATTATGATCCTCTCCATAGCTTTGCAGACAAGGCTCGTCAAGCTTATGGGGCGGTAATTTCCAGGGTCCGTAGAAGCACCGCCTTTGTGGAGTGGGACCACAGTTGCTGTACGCCATTCTTTGGGTACGTATCCTGTAGTAAGGCTAAGATTAAACAGCAGCCTTATGTGTGGGTTTAGTTCCTCATTGAGTTCATGTAGCACACAGCCGGGGACACCGTCCGGTCCCATTGATGCTGTGTTTTTTGCTTTAGAGAGAGCAGCTCTCACCTGGGCATCTGAGATGTTTGGGAGGCTAGACTCTGGTGGGATAGATATTTCTCCTTTTGGGGGGGAGGGAGGGGAGAAATTTGCACTGAACCTGTCTGCCAGTATGTTGGCAATGTCTGTGGGTTCAGTGATTTTTTTATCATTTTGGACTAATTCTGAGCATATCTGGGAGTTTCCACCCAGGAAACCAGCAGAGGATTTTCTGAAGATGACATTAGATTTGTTTTTTTTCCTACCACAATAACCCTGAAAATAGTGATGCTGCCAGCTGCACTTTAAGTACAGATTTTGATGATTACACCATGACTGTTTTCTACAGTCACTTTCCAGATGTGCACTCTACCTTGGAAGATGCAGAATACAAGAAGGTGACATTTCTTCACTCCTGGACAAAGGTGGTAACAAAAGAAATGCAAGTAGAGGTCAACTTCTTAAAAATGATCCTACTTTAAGAACTTATCATGCAGCTGAGAAAATGCTCCATTTCAGCCAGCAGGTATGACTACTGTTCATTTCTGTTTTCTAACATGCAATTCAGTTTGTTGCAGCAATATTGATGAGATTTTCCAACTAAGAAATGTAAAAGAAACCTGCATTAAGCAAACTGTTGTGAGAAGTAAATCAAAAACTGAATGCAGAAGTTGTCAACCACAATGGTTTTCATTTTTCTCTTGGTTAACCTACTGCCAGTCCAAGGGATGTGTATATTGTTATTACTGCCATTGTGTAATGACAAGAAAACTCCTTACATCTTTACACTGTGGTACGCCTGCATTCTATTTGACTGGATTCATTGACTGGAAGAAAGCAATCAAAAAATTTAACAAACATCAACTGACCTCACTCCACTGTGAAGCTATTGAGAAGTACAGTGCTTTCAAAACAGTAAAATGAACATTGCTGCTCAACATATCCAGCAACATTCCCAGGTACAACTGAAGAACCGTACACTGTTCCAAAAGCAGGTGACATCAATAACATTTTTAGTAAGACAAAGACTGGCCATTTGTGGAAAAGAACAGGAAAGCAGTTTGAAACAGTTGATGCTGACAAGTGCAGAAGATGTACCAGAGCTGATGAAGTGGGTGCCAGAGGGACAATATCAGAGTTCTGATGTTGTGAATGAAATCGTGGAGATCATGGCTTATCAGGTTCTACTGAATTTATTACATGAAATAAGGTGCAAATCTAAGCTTTATTCTATAATAGCAGATGAATGACAGGACATAAGTCAGCATGAGCAGAGTTCACTCTACAGGAAAATTTTATTGGAATGTATGAAATGGAAAATACAGATGCAGAATCAATCACACATTCACTGAAAGATGTTTTATTGAGATGTTATTTGCCAATGGAAAACTTAAGAGGACAAGCATATGATGGAGCAGCCAACACGAGTGGATGCATTTCTGGAACTGCTATCAGAATTAGAAAGGGCGATACACTTCCTTTAAATGTGCACTGTGCCAATAATTGTTTAAAATTGGTATTGCAAAACTGTGCAAAAACTAACAATGCTATTCAGGATGGCCTCTCTTTTGTTCAAGATGCTACTGTACTCAATTAAGCATCACCTCAGAGAAGAGCTCATTTTGAAACTATAGTATCAGGAGATGATGATCCGTATAGTATGATAGGACTACATCTACTTTGCTCAACAAGATGGACAGCTAGGGCAAACAGCATTAAGGGTATTTTAACCAACTATAAAAGACTCTATGACACTTTACAAGACCTTCAACATGACAAGACCTTTAATGTGCAAAGTAAAGCAGAGGGCTGTTAGCAATGATGACCATGTTTATAACATACTTTGGACTTATTGTTTCGTATAACATATTTAGTTTATTGGAACAAGTAGAAAGTATGTTACAAGCAAAAACAGTGATGGCACAAACTACAATAAGTAGCATAAATAACCTTAAGTTAGACTTGAAAGGCAAAGTAATAACTTTAATCAAGTGTTTGACACGATCAAGGACAGCAAATACAGATTGTTAAAGAGCCAGAGCGTCCTGGAAAGCACACAGTCCCAGCAAGGTTACAGGATGGTACTGCACCTCATCCCCACCATGATCCTGCAAAAGACTGGTATCATCAGTGTTTCATTGAGTGTATTGATGCATGCCTTTCTGAACTCAACCATCATTTTAATCAGGAAACATACATCTTACTGTCTTCCACGGAGAATATGCTGCTAAAAGCAGCCAGTGGCACTTCATTTGCTATTCCACCTCAAGTTGAGAGAATGTATGGAGGTAAAGACATAAGCATTGATAGCTTGAATGCACAGCTGCAGCTGCTCCCAGGACTTTTACAGCAGGTGTTCCCAGAGGTGACAACTGTACACTCTATTGACACTATAATTTATGCTTTGGTGGCCAAGGACTGTCAACAGCCAATGCTGTACACTGAAGTAGTAAAGCTACTCCAAATTTACCTCCTTGTACCAATGAGTACAGCAGCTAGGGAAAGGACATTTTCTACCCAACACAAAATAAAATAATATTTAAGATCTATTATGACAGAGAAAATGTACAATCATCTAATACTTCTGCACATCCACAAAGAAAGGACTGACAAGCTGAAGTGCACAGAAATTCTGAAGGAGTTAGTGCAGAGAAATGAATGAAGACTTCACTTTTTGGGAAGTTGTAAAGTAACCTGTTTTAGTTCAGTAACAAACAAACTACCGTAGAATCCACCAACTGAAGATTGAAAGCCTCCTTAAGCAGAATAAATTACAGTGCAGCTCGAACCAGAAAGATTTTATTATTTAAAATATACACAGATATTCCATGTGTTGAAACAAAATTATTCCATAGGGTTAAGCGCTTTCATGTGTTGCCACACAGACTTCATCAGAACCTACTAATTGTTACTTTACAATAGTTTATATAACCAGTTTGGCGCCAAAAAACTAATAAGACTTCTTAAAGATACATTCTTCTAATACATAATTACATTTACTTCCTAACATTATCTGTCTACTTCTAAAATACTAATAAATATCTGATAATATTTGTATCCGCATTAAATGCAATTAATTAATATATATTTTTAAAAATAATTATTTTTAAAAATAAATAAATACATTATTAAAATACATTATTTAAAATTGATTACGTGAACTAGAATATATAAATTGTACATAATAGAATATACATACTAGAAAATAATGAATGAATATAGATGAATTAAAAATACATTATAATGTACTAAAAAACATTGTATATACTAGGTAATTGTGAATATTAATGCAAACAAACAAAGTTAATATAGCATAGTGAATTTTAACTAAACATAGTTAATTAAATATAGACATGTGTAAACACTGTTGTTATATACTGCAGTAGCATCGTTATGTCCAAATGTGCATGATAATTCTATGGTGCAAAATTTATTCTAGAATTAAAAAAGGTTTCAAACTAATACTATCATTTATGCCTGGAAATCTTGTGGCATCAGTGAATATCTGCCACTTGCTTTCCAGTAAGGCTAAGTAAACTTTCCAATTGCATCCTCTTGTACTGCAGTCAATATGTTCAATAATAGAAAATTTGAATGTGTGTTCGTGTCCTCTGCTGAATATGTGTTTGTATAAAGCATTCTTCATATCTCTTTTCTGAATCTTATAATAGTGCTCATATATTCGTTTTTTAATTTTTCTCTCAGTCTTTCCTATATAAAATGCTGGGCAGGCATCACATGAGGCAAGGTAAACTACATGTTGGGTGTTGCAATTTCCTGCCCTGCATTTTATATGTGTCTTATGGATGTTCTCTAACTTAATGCATGCTCCTTCATTTATATATCTACATTGATTACAAGAATCACATTTCGAAGTTCCCTTTATTGTTTTCTTGTATTTCTCAATGTATGTTGCCCTCTCCAATAACTTTTTAATATTTGGAGCCATCTTGAATACACATTTCGGTTGTTTGCCTAAAACCATGGCTACACTTTCTGTAATTGTTATCATATCCCAATGTCTATTCAATATATCCTTTATATGATTTGCAAAAGGAGTATACATTATCACACACACTCTATTGAATGCTTCTGAGGTATCCCTCATACCTTTTCCTTTGACACTAACACATGATGTACCTAGAAGAGGTAGAAACTTAATACCCCATTGCCGTTTTACATATCCAACTACATCATTTAACATGGGGTTGGGGTAACCCCTATTGCTAAACATGTTAAATATTGTTTCTAATTCTTTTTCCATTATGACTTTACTTGATGACATGTGTGCTGCTCTAACACACTGTCCTTTTACCACATTTTTGAATATATATGGTGGATGACTGCTACTATATTCTATATAATCATTAGAAAATATGGTTTTCCTATGTATTTTTGATTCAAAACCATTACTTGTGTGACTTATATATGTGTCTAAATATGCTATTCCTTTTTTGTTAATATTGTATGTAAATTTCAGAAAATCTGTCGTATCATTTATGTAATTAATAAAAGAAATAATTTCATCATACGTACCATTCCATAGAATAAATAGGTCGTCTAAAAATCTAACATATAAAACTATGTGATGGAAAAATTCACTTTGAAACACATATTTTGACTCCCAATCTAACATTACAAGATTTGCAAAAATAGGGGCACAAGAGTCGCCCAAAGCAACCCCTCTGCTTTGCCTAAAAAACTCCCCTTGAAATTGAATATAATTGTGGTCTAGAACTAGTATTCTAGTATTCAAGACGGCTCCAAATATTAAAAAGTTATTGGAGAGGGCAACATACATTGAGAAATACAAGAAAACAATAAAGGGAACTTCGAAATGTGGTTCTTGTAATCAATGTAGATATATAAATGAAGGAGCATGCATTAAGTTAGAGAACATCCATAAGACACATATAAAATGCAGGGCAGGAAATTGCAACACCCAACATGTAGTTTACCTTGCCTCATGCGATGCCTGCCCAGCATTTTATATAGGAAAGACTGAGAGAAAAATTAAAAATCAAATATATGAGCACTATTATAAGATTCAGAAAAGAGATATGAAGAATGCTTTATACAAACACATATTCAGCAGAGGACATGAACACACAATCAAATTTTCTATTATTGAATATATTGACTGCAGTACAAGAGGAGGCAATTGGAAAGTTTACTTAGCCTTACTGGAAAGCAAGTGGCAGATATTCACTGATGCCACAAGATTTCCAGGCATAAATGATAGTATTAGTTTGAAACCTTTTTTAATTTTAGAATAAATTTTGCGCCATAGAATAATCATGCACATTTGGACATAACGATGCTACTGCAGTGTATAACAACAGTGTTTACACATGTCTATATTTAATTAACTATGTTTAGTTAAAATTCACTATGCTATATTAACTTTGTTTGTTTGCATTAATATTCACAATTACCTAGTATATACAATGTTTTTTAGTACATTACAATGTATTTTTAATTCATCAATATTCATTCATTATTTTCTAGTATGTATATTCTATTATGTACAATTTATATATTCTATTTCACATAATCAATTTTAAATAATGTATTTTAATAATGTATTTATTTATTTTTAAAAATAATTATTTTTAAAAATATATATTAATTAATTGCATTTAATGTGGATACAAATATTATCAGATATTTATTAGTATTTTAGAAGTAGACAGATAATGTTAGGAAGTAAATATAATTATGTATTAGAAGAATGTATCTTTAAGAAGTCTTATTAGTTTTTTGGCGCCAAACTGGTTATATAAACTATTGTAAAATAACAATCAGTAGGTTCTGATGAAGTCTGTGTGGCAACAGATGAAAGCGCTTAACCCTATGGAATAATTTTGTTTCAACACATGGAATATCTGTGTATATTTTAAATAATAAAATCTTTCTGGTTCGAGCTGCACCGTAATTTATTCTGCTTAAGGAGGCTTTCAGTCTTCTGTTTTAGTTCAGTGCTAATGCATACATTTCATCTTCCTGGAACAACTGAATGAGTATATTGTGCAGCAAGTTATATAAATTAATGGGAACACTTTATAAGCTTGAAATTCTGAAATCTCGAATTTCAGAATCTCAAGCTCATAAAGTAGAAGAATTGGAAGATCGCAACCCCAGAACTGCGAAATTCAAAATCTCAAATGTGGGAGATTTTGAATTAACGGTTCTGGTGTTGTGCTGTGTTCATGGATTCAGGTAAGTGTTTATGTGTAAGGGTGTTGGGTAGAGGCTGCAGTGTGTGTTGTTACTGTGATGTGTGTGTGCGAGAGGAATGTAGTTTGTGTGGTGGTGTTTTGTGTGTGTGTGTGTGTGTGTGTGTGTGTGTGTGTGTGTGTGTGTGTGTGTGTGTGTGTGTGTGTGTGTGTGTGTATGTAGTGCGACCTTTGAGTTAGAATATTTAAGTAGAGGGGGTGTGGGTGTGCAGGGGAGCTTGCCCCCCTGCATATAATAAGGGTAGGTGTGTGTGCTTGTTTAGTTGTGTGCATGTGTGTTGTATTGATGTTTGCAAGTATTGGGAGTTTGAATTTTGCGGTTTTGCAGGTTCAGGATTCAAGGCTTCATGATTGTGTGTTTTTGGGTATTTGGATTTTTTGTTTTATGGGCTTGAGATTCTGAAATTCAATTTTTTCAGAATTTCGAGCTTAATAAGTGAATCCAAATTAACATATAGTACTAGGTTGAGTGATTTCCTCACTACTGTAGACACATGATGGTCAAAGGCTACAGTACTGTGTATGATTGCCCCTAAGTCCCTGAGCACTGGGTGACTTCTAAGAGGTATGTCAATATGATAGTTAGCAGGGATGGATGACTTCCATAAGGATACTATTATGCACTTCTTGGCATTTATTGTTCACCCATGGCTCTGACACTGGTTGTTTGTCTATGTCAGCCCTTCCTGGAGTACATTCATGTTGGTGTGGGATTCAATGACAACCCTAATTTGCAATCAACTACAAATTTAGTCAGCCAAAGACCATTGACGCTGGTCTTGACTTCAGAGAAGTGGATGCAAAAAAAGGAGTCTTCCCAGGACCAATCCCTGAGGGACTCCACTTGTGACTGGCCTCTTTGTAGAGGTGGACTCCCCAATTCTAACTTCCTGGATCCTGTCTGTGAGCCAGTTAGCTATCCACTGGGTGACATATGGGTTTGAATCCTAACCTATTGAATTTGTCACCAATGCCCAAGATGGGTATTGTTTCCAATGCCTTGGCCAGGTTAAGGTAGGCAGTGCAAACCATTTTGCTCTTGCCCATTGCTTTGCTGACCTTTTCAAAGAACTCCATCACTTGAGTTGACATAACCTTACGTTGATGAAACCAAAGTGGGTTGAGTCCAGTGTCTGGAGGTTTACTATGTCATTACTGATCATTTCCATGATAATGCTTTCCATAGTTTTGCATATAAGACTAGTGAGACTTGTGTCTGTAGTTTCCAGGGTTTGTAGCTGTTCCAGCTTTGTGCAGAGGGATGACAGTAGCTGTTCTCCATTCATGAGGCATGAAGCCTGTTTGGAGGCTATAGTTAAATATCAATTCCAGAAGGGTCTGATAGGTCAAGTTTCATGCTATTTAGAATGCATCCTGGGATATTGTCTGTGCTCACTGATGCTGTGTTCTTGGCCTAAGAGAGAGCATTAAGTACCTGTTCCCTATTGAGAACAGGAAGAGTTATATTTGATATTTGCTGAGAGAAAGTTGAGGGGAAGAGAAAGGTAAAGCAGCAGCTGAATTTGTTGGCCAGTTGGCTTGCTATATCTTCTGTCTCAGGATAGGTAGCTCCATTTACAATGAGCTCTGTGCACAAATGTGTATTGCTTTTGAGAGTAACTTAAGCTTTAGCTGCCTCAGTGGAGAGCCACTAATTTTAAAAGAGCAAGATATAGTACTGTTTGACTTGTTACAAATTGTATTTAAATACCTTCACTTAAGTATAATATTTTAAACAGTTTCACTTAGGTACAATGTTTGACTCACTGTAAATTGCAAATAGCCTACATATAAGTGTTGCTTTCTTTCAATATGCCAAATCATCCTTGATGCATTAATTTAATTCCCACCATACTACAGTCCCTGTTTTGTAGCTTAAATTTTCATACAGTTTTGTAGTGTTTAGTCTTTTATGCCATTTATACTCTTTGGTTTGTTATGATATTTCATTGTCTACCATTATATTACACTGTGTGACCTCATGCCATGGTTAAAAAGAGTTGTTTAAACCACTCCCCTTACCTACTAAACAAAGAATAAATAAGTATACCCTAAAGTGTTGTCTGTGTAGCTTGTTACTGCCAAAGTTTAATTGTGCTATATAAGATTTGGTCAGGATGTATGACATGGAAAAGGTGGATGCAGTTTCAGAAACACATTCATTGAAAACTATTTCAATAAGATGTCATTTTGCACTGAAAAATCTACTACATTTACTACACAGAATTTCATTGCCCTGAATGTCCATTATGCTAATCACTGCTTTCATTTAGTGCTGTGAAATCTGTGTGAAAGCATTAGTGTTGAACTTCTGAGGTGATACAGTACTATGTTGTGAAGTCCATTGCTGCCAGCTGTGTAATCCAACCTGATGTAATAAGTGGTATACATGTTTTACAGTTCTTCTAGTAATTGATATGTAGATGTAATCCCCTTTTTTGCATTTCTAGTTTGTATGATGTAGTATTATCTTACCAACAGTTTTGCAGGTCGGCTGAGACACATTTTACCTTGATATATGATGGCTGACTTGTATACAAGCTTGCATTGTGTTTTATATCATTATTGCTTCTTAGAATGCAGATAGTAACTTGACTGAAAACATACAATGGAGAAGTAGGCAGCAACGGTTTATGGTGTGTGTCTGCTCTTCCAAACTCAGAAACACAGTATTTATTTTTCCCCACTTTTGTTACTGCATGCAAAGTAAAATATAAGATGGGACTTTGCGTTTGTCTATTTCTGACCACAGTCATGACAGTCCACTGTAAACTTTCTTATAAAGTAGGAAATACACAAGCTTTAGCAGTACTACAGCTTCTATATTTGCAGCTGCACAATATAAAGTGTATGGTATGTTATCAGAAATAGATCCGTTGCATCCTGATTACAAAGCTATTGCAATTCTCTTTATGTAGGTCAAATACTGCATCAAGTACTTTTGTCAGCTAATACCTCTCCACTGATAAGTTGTATAGAAAAGGGTAACAGTTCAGAATGGCATACTTGATTTAAAAATACTGTCATTGCTTCTTTAACACATACCAACTGGTATCAACAAAGGTTGGCTTTATTTCTAATTTTGTAAGAAATTTATCTGCAATTATCCTTAATGAAACTTAGCTTGCATCACAATGATGCTCCTGTAATGGTAGTAAATACCTTTAAAAAATTTGCCCTTTTTAAATTACTAAGTGCCCCTCTTGCCCTTCCTCCCCCCACATTCAATAACTTCCAGCATCCCTGCAGAACCTGTGGAGTAAAGTACAGCACCTTGGCTTAGCACCACTGTATGGTCATTGCTGTCATTCCAACTGTCCCCAAGATTCAGCAAGCTCTGCACAGTGTGCAGGAATAGTGCAAGAGCTGCTGCAGGCAATATGGCCGACATGTGATCCAGGAATGAACTCCTGGGACGTGCACGCGTGCTTCTCCACTATTCCTGCATGGACACAGCCTCTGTATGCTAATTACCTCGTTTGCTGGTGAAAACCATGTGAATGAGGTGAATTAGTGATCAAGGAAGTAGGCAGGCATCCGTGCAGGAATAGTGTAGACTGCAGAAATGTATTCAGCCGGTAGCTGAATACATTTCTGCAAACTACAAAACGGAGGCATGACAGCTCATAAAAATGCATGTATTATAAGGGTTAGGCATGTCAATGGGCAATTATATGGCTATAGGCATGAAAAATGGTTTCAAAATGATAAAAAAATAACCTTTTTTGGCTGATTTTGGCCGTTTAAGCATAGGGCAGTGATGCGCAAACAGGTTCGGCCCGAAAATAAGAAAGAAAGCTGGAAATAAGATTTTAAACCAAAAATCGTCATTTTGCCATAATAGTCAATGGCATGCATAAGACAACAAGATCATGGAATAGTGGTTGCTAAGTGACAAGGCTGAGTGTCAGTTTTGTAGCCATGCATTAGCAGTCACTTCTATGCAAATGAGGGTAATGATACTGAATCACAGATTTGACCTCAGTGCTAGCTTGCACCCAACCATGTAGGTGCAATAACACCATGGTCTAAGCCTATGAGCAAGATGACCTCATGAGGGGAGTGTCATGACTGCTGTAAGCTTATTGGAGCACAGTGTCCCATGTTTCCCCTTAGCTAAGCACAACTAAGGAAGGGGGTGTGTCTGAGGCTGCCTAGCAGTGTTTACACTGCCTAAATGGGTGCACATGCCATGCACCGGGTTTAAAAAAAACTGGAAATAGCAGCTCCGTTCACATCTGAGCACTTGGTTTGCGTGGCACACCTCGGGGCTTAAACAGGAAGGCAATGGGAAGGGAAAACAGCAGTAGGAAGGTAATAAAGGCTAACTAGCATAGCTGGCAGGTGAAATGTATCAGAATCAGCCAATTACACAGGCAGCAGCCCAGCCCAGCACACTACTATAAACTATGCAAACAACTTTCACTCTCTTTTTTCCCACAAACTCTACACCACCAGTGTACACAAATGGGGACATTTTACCTAACAAAACCAACAAGATGATAGGGGCTTCTGTCTCTCTCATAAATATATATGTGGAAGAGGCTGAGGGTGGTGAGGGTGAGATTGCTGACACCCAACCTACAGTGAGGAGAAGGAGAAGAGTGTACAGACCCAGTGTAAACTACCAGGTGCTACATGAGCTAGAGATAGTGGAGCACTATAGGGTGGACTGGGACCTCCTACAGTAAATTGTTGAGCTGTGACAGCCACACCTCACACACAGAACCAATAGAGAGGAACTCATCCTAGTGGATACCAAGGTATGTGTAGGCTTAAGAATGCTAGCCACAGGTACTTTCCAAAGGACAACTAGGGATATCATGGGGATCTCACAGGCATAAGCATCCAGGGTACTCCACCAGTTCCTAGATGCCATGTCAGCACATGCCGGTGAGCACATATATTTCCTCAACACCCATGAGGCATTGACCAGCAATATGCATCTCTTCCACCAAATAGCAGAATACCCTGAGGTAGTGGGTTCTATAGACTGCATGCGCATACACATCAAAGCACCACCCTACAAGCAGGGCAGGGTCTACATAAACTGCAATGGCTTCCCCTCCATCAACTGCCAGGTTGTGTGATGTCCAAGGCATTATAATGAATGTGTGTGCTGGCAGACCTGGAAGCTATCATGACTCCCACATCTGGCATATGACACAGCTGTACCAGAGATTTGCCAGTGGGGACATCCCATATGGCCATCTAGTGGTTGATGCTAGTTAAATACTGCCGTGGCTGATGACACCCATCAGAAATGCACACACCTGAACAAGAACTCCATAATGAGGCACACGCACAAACCAGAATCATAACAGAGCAGGTGTTTGGGATGCTCAAGTCATTGTTCCGGTGCCTGGACATATCTGATGGAGCCTTGCAGTACTCTCCAACTACATGTACACAAATTTTTATTGTATGTGTCATGCTACACAATATGATTCTGTGGAAACAGCTGCAGCAGGAACAGCACAGCGAAGAACCACACAGCACTCCACCATTACCAATGCCAGCACAGGAACAGAGTGAGCTGGAGGAGGAACAACCTGAGCCTGCTCCTATAGGCAGAAGGAGGCATGCCCAGTATGCCCAGGCTTTGGCAAAGAGGCAACGCATAGCACATACACTAATACGGTAGGAACCCAGGGAATGACACCTCTCTCTGACTCGCAAATACAGTAAAAGGGATGCCAAACATGACACTACCTGTGCTTTACCATGTATAGGGAGTGTACTATGTGCATCCAACATATTCAGCCTTCCAGCACCATCCTCATTACTGGCACAGCCACAAGTAATTCACTCTCCCTATCAATTGCTGAATGGAGTAGTATGTTCTGCTACTTGTATGTATGGTATGGAGATGAGCATGCAAGGGAATCGGGTAGCTGAATGGGATGGCAGCTGAAAGTAGACACCTATATTGGCAGCATGAAATCCATAACAAATACTGGTGTCAACAAAGTAGGCAGTATTAGACAAGGTGACAATCCCACTGCAGGACATGCATGCCAGTGAGGCTCACATACTCAACCAGAGTCTCAGCCATCAGGACATGTGTAGATGACCACAAAGAAAGGCTGTGCTAAGGTCTCGAATTGATGGCAACAGACAACAGCCCCCATCCAGACCTACACAGACAGACTACAATGGGTCAGGCAGTTGGATGTTAGTTCTGAAGGGTAAGAAGTCTGAAACTGAAATGTAGGTCAAAAAAACCTAAGATCTGTACTCCACTGATATGCCTCTAGTCTGCATGATAGGTCAGAATACAGAATGAAATGGAAGCCAACAGATTACCTGAAATACCAGTATAGTCATAGCAAATGTATACAGTTGTCAGGTGTGCCCCCACCCACAATGCTACGTAGAAATGTAGTAGCATGTACGTGTGGGTTTAATATCAGTGGAGCACAGATTACCTGAGATGGCCAAATTAGCAGGATAGATTGTTGCATGTGTACAATATGCAGGGCTCTGTGTGTTAAGTTATTGTGTGTTGTATACTGTGTGGAAGTGGTCAGCATGTAGGCATGGAGGGTTGTGTCCCGGTGGCCTATGGCCAGTACTGTTCATGACAGGGTCATGTTCTGACAACTGCAGTGTCAAACACAATGCATCCCAGCAAGACCCAGTCCAGCAGTCATCCATATTCATTGTTCCGATGTAATATCTGTCACCATCTGAAAGACGGACATGACATGAATGTGGGCTCAGACATACACACAGTACACAGGTGGAAGTACCCTAGACAGAGAGTGTATAAAATGTTACTGTGAAATGGACACACCTTTGGAATTGTACATACAGGTTAGCAACACATTAGTTGGGTTTGTAGTATGGAATACGGATATTGTCTGGCCAAACACTAGCAGACCACAAAAGTCACAGGCATGAAGTACTGAGAAACTGCTGATGTTCCTGCACAAGCCAGCATAATTGGAATGCCCCACGTATATCTGTGAGTCAGCTGCAAGGAGCTTCCATTGCACACATGCACCCAGCTCACCCCAACAACAGCCACAGGTTCATCACAGGTCATACCTCTGCTGTTGGGAATGAGTACAGTATGATCCCCACATCTGTATGGGAATACCCCCAGAATACAGCATGCAGAAGAGGTGCCCCATGCAGATGTGTCCCTAGCTGTCAGCAGCACCCTGCCAGCATCCACACCAATGGATTAATAAGGACATGAACTACTGCCATTAACACCTTGCACACCTACCCTGTCACCACAGAGAAATCCAGTGGCTTGCATTCTGGGACTGTAGGAGTGACAGAATGCACTGGCCTGCTACAGATGGCCTGCATCACTACCAAATACCCTACAGTCCTCTGTCAAAGGCCTGTGCCTCACCCATACTGCCAATGTATGTTATCCCATGGAGTCCCAAATAACAATATAACACAGTCCACAGAACACAAATGCAAGGCCATGTCGACAAATCCCAGTAGCATGCCCACCATGTCCTACTGCATGAACTGTGGACCAACCCCTCAATACCACTGAGATGAAAGGATAACTGTAGGGATACTTATCAGATATCACTAGTATAATGTTAGGAAGAGGATAGAATAACCGGGGGGGGGGGGGGTGTAGAAGCATGGATGCCATGGAGTGTGTGAAGTCTGAAACTCTGATGTGTGCCCATACTATCCCTGCCTGAAAACCCAGTAATGGGTGGCTACAAACCTGCTCGTAAACCACAATGTGAAGGGGAACTGACCAGATATATGAGCCCTGCCTCTGGGTAACCTGTGTCAGTCTGTACAACTGAGAGGTATGTCCACAGTAGGATATGGCCATTCTGTCACGTCGATAGATGTACAAGCAGGGGATCCTCAGCCACCACAGAACCAAGTTGCTGGACCATTTACACAGCCCCATGAACAAGTGTCTACAGCTCCCCCTCTAGAATGGCATGAGTGTGCAAGAATATGTAGGCTGCAGACCACAGTACTGGACACAGCTTCATTCATCCTGTATTCCCCAGGAAATTACTGAGAGCAAATAAGTATATCTGTCAGTAGTTGATGACATAATACATCACAGTGTAAAATAGTATATATGTCTGAATATTTCTGCTAACACCAAAACCATGTAGCACAAGCAGCACAGACACAATTAGTTACAGTATCCCACTATCATTTGCCCATTGTAACTCCGTATTGTCAACCTATTTACAGATATCCTGCAGAAACAGGTTGCTAGCTGTAGGTGTAGAACACAAATGCCTGCACTAGAGTACAACCTACCTGTAATGGATTCAAGCATTCAATACAGAAGGTCATACTGGACATGCTCTCACACAGAGAAATAAAGCCTGTGTCTGACAACAAAATGCAGAATGGTCATATTGGGAATACTCCTACACCTATAGAAATGAAGCTCATGTCTGACAACAACAGTAGACTATACATATCTGTTAGTCACAGATTTCTGTGCACACACACCACATTGCACACCATTCATGCTTTGCACACACATCGGATAGGAATACACACATATATCCAAGGACAACACACTGTAATAGGTCAAACATACACAAACAGATATGTGGGGATGAGAGAGACAGACAGTGACAAAGAGCTTCCCATCATGAGGCCTGTCCCATTCACAACACATCCAATTGGCCAATATCACATGATGTGCTGATGTCTGTCACTGTAGACATTTGCTTCTGGTAGCCCTCAGCACTATAGTGTCTGTGGTGCTTGTAATAACTGTGCAACATGACAGTACAAGTCATTATTCATCTAGCAGTTGTATTCCCAGTCCTGTCAAATGTAAAGTTGTGTGTGACTGAGTGTTGTGTGTGTTTTTCCAGAGGAATGGTTTATGGCCCATTCACACACACACTGCACTCCCCATTGCCCTAGTTTAGCAAGCCTGCTGATGTCAGTCACCTTAAAATACCCCTTTGGACAAGAATCACCCCTATAAGCTCTGTGGCAGGTGCAATAACTGTGTAATGCTATAGCGTGACATACTACTTAGGTAGAAGTTCTAATCCCAGACATGGAAACTGTGTGTTTGTTTGTGTGTGTAGGGATCAATGATTTTGAGGCCATTCCAGACACTACACTTCCCATTGCCCTACTTTAGAAAGCCTGCTGATGTCATTCACCTTGAAATATACCTTTGGAGAAGGTTCAGCCCTGTAAGCTCTGTGGCATGTGAGATAACTGTGTAATGCTGTAGAGTAACATACTAGTTAGGTAGGAGTTTTAATCCCAGACATAGCAGCTGTGAAACTGTGTGTGTTTGTGTCTGTTGCCCTACTTTAGCAAGCCTGCTGATGTCAGTCACCTTGAAATACCTCTTTGGACAAGGTTCAGCCCTCTAAGCTTTGTGGCCAATGTAATAACTGAGTAATGCTATAGTGTAACATACTAGTTAGGTAGGAATTCTAATCCCATACAAAGCAATTGTGAAACTGTGTGTGTGTGTGTGTGTGTGTGTGTGTGTGTGTGTGTGTGTGTGTGTGTGTGGGGAGCGGTCAGTGATTTTGAGGCCATTCACAGTCACTACACCTCCCATTGCCCTACTTTAGCAAGTCTGCTGATGTCATTCACCTTGAAATACACATTTGGACAAGAGCTAGCCCTATAAGCTCTGTGGCGCATGTGATAACTGCATACTACTGTAGTGCAACATACTAGTTAGGCAGGAGTTCTAATCCCAGACATAGCAATTGTAAAACTGTGTGTGTGTTTGTGTGTGTAGGGATCAGTGACTTTCAGGCCATTCACAGACACTGCACCTCCCATTGCTCTACTTTAGCAAGCCTGCTGATGTCATTCACCTTGCAATACACCTTTGGACAAAGTCTAGCCCTATAAGCTCTGTGGCGCATGTAATAACTGCCAAATGCTATAATATAACATACTAGTTAAGTAGGAATTCTAATCCTAGACATGTCAGCTGTGAAACTGTGTGTGTGTGTGTGTGTGTGTGTGTGTGTGTGTGTGTGTGTGTGTGTGTGTGTGTGTGTGTGTGTGTGTGTGTAGATAGTACTGATTTTGAGGCCATTCCCAGTCACTACACCTCTCATTGCCCTACTTTAGCAAGCCTGCTGATGTCATTCACCATGAAATACCTCTTTGGACAAAGTTTAGCTCTGTAAGCTCCATGGCTTGTGCAATATTTATTTTATTTATTTATTTCCAGTTTGTTGACCGGGGAGGTCCACTGGGCTCAAGGAGCCCATTTTCAGTGGAGGCCTGGGGAAAAAAGCTCCATGTTACATAGTGAAAATTATTACATAGTAAAAATAGTACAATTAAGCAAATTGTAATATTATATAGTAAAACTAAGCAAAGTATAACAGCAAAATAGAAGAACATACATTACATACTTACATGCTTACAGATTAGAGAACAAGTAGTACAGAGTTTACATTGTACAGAGGTTGTAAATCATCTGTGAATGGTATAAAAATTAACATTAGTAAGATGATGGTAAATAGGATTAATCCCCAGAAAAGGGGAGAATAAAGATGGAATGTACATTATGTATAATGAATGCATACATGTAATAAGCAGGTTAGGTAGGTAAAGTGCAATTACATTTCCAATTATGGGAGAGGTAGGAATGGAGCTGGGTTTTAAATTGTTCAAAGTTTTCAGAAATTCTTAAAGAAGGAGGGAAAGAATTTAATTTTTGGTGAAGGAAAATGATAGGAGAAGATGACCAGCGGGATGATTTGGTTTGTATACAGTAATTAGATTTTGGTGGGCAGATCTTGAAGTTCTGTGTGGAGTGTATGATGGTAAGATGTTTGCTAGTGCTGGGCATTTAGTTGGTTTAAAAATTAGCTTGTGGGCTGTAGTGAGTTGGAGGTAGTGAAGGTAGTTGGGAAGTTCTAGCCAGTTCAGCAGGTGGAGAGATATACACTGGTGGATGCAGTATTTGTATTTGGTGGTGAATTTTGAGATTTTGTTGTAACAGATATCCAGTTTGGAAGAAATAGAGGGAGATAGGTTGGTTAGTAGGGGAGCACCATACAATAGTGACGGTAATAAGTAGGTAGTGGCGAGTGTCTGTCTTGTAGAAGCGAGAGAATGTGGGAGTTTCTCTACAGTATGCCAAGTTTCTGATGTGTTTTCTTAATATTTAGCTGAATATGAGTGTCGAATTTTAGGTGTTCATCAATAGTAACCCCAAGACGTTTAGCAAAAGGAACAACTTCTATAGTGGAGTTGACATGGCTGATAATATTGAAAGAGATTTTGTCGAGAGGGAGGGATTTTGAGGGAGAGAATAGTAGAATTTTAGATTTGCTGGCATTCAGAGAGAGGTGATTTTGAAGCATCCAGTTCTCAGTAGTTGAGAAGGCAGTTTGAGTTTTTGTTTGGAGCTCGGGGAGATTAGAAGCAAAGCAGAAGACTAAAGTTGAGTTGTCTGTGTATTGTACTATCTTAGTGTTAGGAATGGCTGCATGGAAATAATTAATAAATATATTAAGGAGCATTGGGCCAAGTATGGATCCCTGGGGTACCCCAGTAAGGGTAGGAAGTAAGGCTGTGTTGCCAGTTTTCCATTTCATGGCCTGAGATCTGTCAGAGGTAGCAGCTGATCCAGGTAAGAGTGTTTTGAAAAGATTAAAGTTAGAAAGGTGGTTTAGGAGGTGGGTATGGGAGACTGTATCAAAAGCCTTGGAGATGTCAAGAAGGACTGTGGATACAAGTACTCCAGAGTGACGGGCATGGTTTACTATGTCTAGGAAAGAGAGAAGAGCAGTTATTGTGCTATGTCCAGAACGGAAACCATGCTGTGTAGGGGTGAGGAGTTGGTTATTGGTAAGGAAAGACATTTGCTGGAGGTGGATGTATTTCTTAAGAATTTTTGAAATTGGGGAAAAAATGGCTATAGGACGGAAGTTAGAGATGTTATTATTTTTGCCTCCTTTGTGGAGGGGTAGGATAAAGACTGCATGCCACAGTTTGGGGACATACGATTCCTGTATGGATCTGTTAATGAGAATGCTAATGGGGATGGCGATACCGTCTGCTGCAAGTTTTAGAAAGAGTGAGGGGATATTGCCAGGGGCATTGGAACATGGCTTAAGCTTAGAGAGACTTTTTATGTATGAGGTGGAGATGGGTATAAGATGAAATATGGAAGGAGTGTTAGGGTTGGAAGGTTGGGTAAGGGGTTTGATTTGAAGGGGAGGGTTTGTGGTTTGGGAAGGTCTTGGTGAGTTCTGCTATAGAGTTAGTAAATAAGGAGATGAATAGAGTAGCTATTTCTGGGTCAGATTTACTAGTGTCAGGGCAAGGATTGTTTTTGGTACCTGGGTTGAGAAGAGAGTTGAACTAAAGTGTGACGTATTAGTTAGATAGGAGTTCTAATCTCAAACATGGCAACTGTGAAACTGTGTGTGTGTGTGTGTGTGTGTGTGTGTGTGTGTGTGTGTGTGTGTGTGTGTGTGTGTATGTGTGTGTGTGTGTGTGTGTGTGTGTGTGTGTGTGTGTAGGGATCAATTATTTTGAGGCCATTCACAGTCACTACACCTCCCATTGCCCTACTTTAGCAAGCCTTCTGATGTCATCTACCTTGAAATACACCTTTGTAGAACAGCTAGCCCGATAAGCTCCAGGGTCTATATTAGAACACTGAACATTCAAAATGTTAAGTGTTCTAATATCGAACCCTATGAATTGAAAATTTAAAACATCGAACATTCAGAACAGCAAATTTTTTCCTAGGGAAAAAATTCACTGTTCCAAAACACATACACACAACACAATCTCACCGAACAGCAATCCGCACACATACACCTAAACTCTTACACCTAACCCTACACTTAACTATACATGCACCACTAACTATCCACTAACCATAACCCAAACTCTAACCCTAAGGTCTGTCACTATTGCATAGTCACCTCATTCACCTCATCTGTGCCCTAACCCTAACTCACCTACCCCACCCTAACCCTCACGTCCACACAATCTCACACTTACCTGACCCGTGCCCTAACCCTAACTCACCTAACCCACCCTAACATTCATGTCCACACAATCGCACACTTACCGGAACCTGACCCTTAACTTTCCACCACAGCTCTGAAAATACCGAAGCAACAGAAATGGACAACTAAATTCTTTCCCTTGGAAAAAAATTGGTTTTCTGTTTCTTCAATATTGTCAGCATTTTCTGAAAATGGGTCGATATTAGAACACTCGAAATTTTGAACGTTCGGTGTTCTAATATAGACCTAAGCTCCATGGTGCATGCCATTAATGTAGAACAATGTAATAGCAGTAACTACACAACTATGTGTTTGAATCTCATCTGTGGGAAGTGTTTCTGTGTATATATATGTATGTGTGTACCTCAAAGATTGTGGTCCCATTTACAGCCAGTACACATCTGAGAGCCTGATTTTAGCAGTCCTGCAGATATCATCCACTTTACAAGTATCTGTTGTGAAGCCTAGACCATGTCAGGTCAGTGGTGCATGTGGTAAATGTGTAACATAATGGTTCATAAAGGTTGTCAGATAGAGGTTTGAACCTCACCCCTGGCAAATATAAATGTGTGATTAGGGTAAAATTATTTTTTGGGATCTCTCACCCACTACATCACCCAATGCCAGTATTTACAAGGGTTAGTGATGTTCCTCAACTTAGAAGTACCTTGGGACAACATCCATCCAGTAAGCTCCATGGCACATGCGATAAATGCGGTACACTGTAGTAACAATACATAGCTAGGTAGGGGTTTAAATCTCAGTACAGATGTGTGTGAGTGTGTGTGTGTGTGTGTGTGTGTGTGTGTGTGTGTGTGAGGGGGGATATGTGTGTCTGTCATCAGTATCCTGTTTGGAGGTTGCTGTGATTGTGTAATGGCAGGCTGCATCGTGATTTTGGTTTTGCTAAATTATTTAAATATATTGAGGACCTATAATATGTCACAATGTCCACCTTACAAGGACAACAGATGTCAAACAGAGAGGCTGGTGTAGACAATCCATAGCCCTACATGTGACATTATGGATCAGTGAACAATATAGGCAACCCTTGTATTACTCAAAGAACAATCTCCACCCATGTCTCATACACAAACACACTTGGCTAGGCAACAACCACTATATTAGTAGTTCCCTGCATATTGCTCACAGATAGTAACCATGGTATGAGTGCAGTGGACTACATGCCTGTTGACCACAACACTGCCACTGACATCAGAATGTGATGTGTAAGATCTCCTGACTGAGTGTGTGTTATCCAGCAAGTAAACGGACATGGCACCCTGTTCCATCCCTACAATAGGCAAATAAAGTCTTACAGTGGTCCTTTGCTATGTTCCCTACTGGATGCCTGCAACAACTGTAGAGTCTGAAAATGTAACCCACAAAGGGAATACCATACCTTATACACATGCCCTGTATGGACCGATGCCACTAACTCCAATAAATACCTGCATCATGCTGTCAATGTAGGTGCAGGCATGATAGTTCCATAGCTAGTTCTCACCAAATGAGGTCAGGAATGCCACATCAGATGATAACAATCTATCCACACAACATGCCCCAGAGACCTAGTGTACACTTCAGCACATCACAGAACATGCATGTGGGACATGTTCACAACCCAGACACTGTCCATGTTATGGAATATAGATCATATACATGGCAAGCATTGCACAGCACTGGCCACCCACAATAGTAAACCAGATGAGTGGATGGTGAATTCAATACCCACCTGTGTGGGCCAATCCAGGGACTACACCCCTGAGCCCCACTGGAGACTATTGTCATGTGGTCTAATGCCAAGGTATTCCCTTTGCCTAGCCTTATACAGCCTTCAGGCACAGTCAACTACTACACACCTGTGAAGCAATGAACTTATGCATCTCAGTACTGGCAAGTGTGTGTGTGTGTGTGTGTGTGTGTGTGTGTGTGTGTGTGTGTGTGTGTGTGTGTGCATGTGTGCGTAGATTAATGATTTTACAGCCATTCACACTCACTACACCACCCATCGCCCTATTGTAGCACACCTGCTGATGTCAGAAACCTTGAAATAACCATTTGGCCATATATCAGCCTGATAAGCTCTGTGGCGTATGTGATAAATGCGTAATACTGTAGTTTTGCAAACAAGTTAGGTAGGAGTTCTAACCCTGAGCCTGCCAAATGTGATAATGTGTGTGATTCCCTGATAGAGTGTGGCTGTCTTCCTTGTCACTTGCTTTTGTGGACAGTCACATGTACCACACTTCCCTTATCCCTCCTTTATCAGTGTTGCTGATGTCACTCACCTTCAAAGATTCCTTTGGACAATTCTCCAACATTTATTTATTATTTATTTATTTATTTATTCCAGTTTGCTGACTGGGGAGGTCCACTGGGCCTGGGGAGCCCATTTTCAGTGGAGGCCCGGGGAGAAAAGCTCCACAATACAAAGTTTAATTACATGATTAATTACAAAGACAATTACAGGATTAATTACAAAGAAATTTACATGATTACATGATTAATTACATGTAAGCTCCGTGGCATGTGCAATAACTGCATAACAATGTAATAGCAATACATAGCCAGGTAAAGGTTTGAAACTCAGCACTGGTAAGTGTGTGTTTGTGTGTGTTATCAGTGTCCTGTTGGGGTGATTGTGTAATGACAGGCTCCACTGCAGTGTGGGTTTTGGTACATCATTATACTGAAGAGCTACATGTCCCATTGTCGACATTATAACGCCAACATTTTCCAAACATTGTAGAGATTGTTGTAGACAATCCTCAGACATAAATGTGTACAGCCATGTGCAATTACCATGTGACAATATGTAATTGTACACA
Source organism: Protopterus annectens (assembly GCF_019279795.1). NCBI lineage: Eukaryota > Metazoa > Chordata > Ceratodontiformes > Protopteridae > Protopterus > Protopterus annectens. Next base: position 1,437,779,949 of record NC_056739.1, read on the forward strand.
ATATAGGCAACCGTCATAATGCCCAGATACCACTCTCCACCCATGGATCATACACAAACACACTTGGCTTTTACTCTCCTACTCCCTTCCTTTCCTACTTTGTCTCTCTCTCTCTCACTCACTCTCTCACTCCCTCTCTGGTGGATGTGGAAAAGGACATCTGCTTTGCTTTTCCAGCAGCTTGAGTTTTGTAAGAGATGCTCATGATCAGCTGATGGCCTGTGCACGAATTGCAGTCTCCCATTTGCTAATTGCATGTGGGCCAGCTGTGGTATCATTCCTATAGCCAATTGCATGGAAACATACTCCTATAACTAAGCACTTCATGTAGCTGTTGGCCCTGTTTCTTCACTCTGAGCAGGACTCCATGTGGGTGTTTGACAAACAGCATCACAGAGGGTAGTTTGATATACCTCTTACAACATACACTGTGGAGTCAGGCCAACAAACAGGAGGGGGATGTTCCAGACATGGGGACAGAATGTAAGTATTGCTCTTCTACATTTGAAGTAATGTTGGTTTAACAGAGTTTGTGTTGATATGGGTGTTCTACATGATTTAATATCTGACATGACAGTGTTATGTGGGTGAGGAAACTTTCACAAGTAGGGCTATCTGCAGATTGGCCAGAGTTTGGAGTCTTACATGTGTTGTGTTACTCACACATTTCCTATCTTTAGAAATGCAGTAGCATACTCTGATGATTGCAGTCAGCACATGGTGACACACATGTGAGTTACTGACTTCATATACCCCAGAAGACATATAACACAACAAACCCTGTTACACCAGTAAATGTATGAGTTTATCACAGCAACATATCAATATTGGCCATGTGTTTGTGCCTCCAACCTCAAGTCAGTCAACTTTTGTAAATATGTCATGCAGTAAGAGGTGCATATGTTCAGTACATGATTATTTACTGATATCATACCTGATAACAAGCCAGTGAGATATCATACTGCTAGACATGTTATGTATAGAAGACCTTATATATGAGGACAAAACCTGGATATTCTGTTGTAGTGTGTGCAGTAGTGAGGTCTGTGTACTTATGGTGATTGTTGACAGTGTGTATTGTGAATATGTACCTTGGCCTGTGTACAGACTGTGGTAGATGTCATTGTTCTTGGTCCTGTTCTATCTGATGTTGCATGCTGCTCCGGTGTATGGTACCATATTGGTGTGCAAGTTTGTAAGGCCAGACCAACACATGTCCCATACCACAGTCAGGCATCAGAATACACTGTGTATTCTTTCAGTATATATAGGGTTAGTGTGTGAGCGGCACATATGAGGATGGTGTTTTTCACACAGTCCATATACTATAATATTAATTAGGCTTACCATATGTGACTGTGGCTGTGGTCAGATTGGTTGTGGGTATGCACTTTAACACTGGTGTCTGTTACTCCATGCTGTTACATGCCTGTAGAGCCTGTTATATTTGCAAGTACATGTGTATTCCACAATAAGAAACATAGGCCAGTGTTGTGGCAGTCTGCCTGAAGTTTGTACAGTGCTTTGTGACCTGCCTAGCAGCTCCATGTATTTAACTAGTGAGATGTTATGTCCAGATATTTGGCAGATGTACTGCTGTCATGCCACCATAACTGTTGTGTATTTCTAACAAAGCAGTGGGATGCTATACAGATGTATGACACTAACTAGTGGGAAGTATGTAGGCTTGTGACCTATGTTCCTCCAGTTAATATGTGTCAGGGCAGACAGGAATGTGTGAATGCATAAACTGTGTGAGCTTATCTATTGCAGTATTTTCGGGATATCCCCATTTACATGGCTGTAAATATCCAATTTGTCAGGCTTGGTCCACTTGTCTTGTACTAAGGAGTTCTGTGTATACCTCTGGACTGACCAGAGTGTGTCAGACTGTCCACATTTATTGGTCATATCTCTGCTGTATTCCACAGGATCATTACTGTGATTTGTGTGATACTGCACTATGATGATCTTATGATGTCTCTCAGTAATTGATGGTGTACATGTCAGTATCAGATGCGACTTCCCACACAGCATTTCTATTAAGATGACCCCTGTTACTGTAGCAACATTCTACATTTATACCTGCAATACATACATTACACAAGAGGTTGTGACTATTGGTGCTGAGGTATGACTCCACTACATGTTATGGACATATGCTATACATATATCTATATCTATATCTATAGATGCATACATATACACACACACACACACACACACACACACACATATATATATATATATATATATATATATATATATATATATGGGTCTACTTCATAAGATCGACAGACCATTTGATCGACATTCATTTGGTTGACAGCTCATTTGATCGACAATCAGTATTCAAGGCAAAAACTTGGGATTTGCCCCACTCCCCAATGTTGTGCGAACCTGGAGTTGGTATATATAGTTGGGGGTGTGGAGAGCACAGTCCCCCAGATTCGGGGGGTGTGGAGGGCAAAGCCCCCCACCTATTTTCTTTAAAATGTGTAGTTTTGTTGTATTTTCAAGTTTTAAATGGAAATAGGTGGGGGCTTTGCCCCCCACACCCCCCAAATGTGGGAGGCTGTGCCCCCCACACCCCCCTAGCTATATATACCAACTCCAGGGTCACACAACATTGGGGAGGGGGGCAAATCCCTGTTAAGTCCCTTGAATACTGGTTGTCGATTAAATGAGCTGTCGACCAAATGAATGTTGATCAAATGGTCTGTCGATCTTATGAAGTAGACACATATATATTTATATATATCTATATATATATATATATATATATATATATATATATATTTATGTTTACACGCACACACATATATATATATATATATATATATATATATATATATATATATATATATATATATATATATATATTCACTTTATAATCCCGAAAACCGAAATCTCGAATTTCAGTATCTCGAGAATATAAAGTTGAATCTACAAAACCAGGAATCTACTAAATAGTGAATCCGATAATGCCAAACACATTAAACAGCGAACCTGACAATGTCAGATATCACAACATCGAACTGCCCAAAGTGCGAAAACACTGAAAGCACATCACCCCACTTTATTTAAACACAAAACTGAAGAAAGTGCAGAAAATCCCGTTCCAAACTTTAATCCAAAACGTAGAACATGTCCACTGTAATGTAACATGACCTGTGCTATACTTCATCAACATAGCTTGTACTGTAATAGTACTTTCACATATGTAGCATGGCATTAGCCCTCTATCACACAGAAATTTCACTTTATTCTGTGCCTCCATAGTGACCGCAACATAGATACCGACCACAGTCCACTCCAACAGATGTGAATATTACCCATATTAATACACAGCAACAGAAACAAGCAGCGGTTGCCAGGGATAACACATTCCACTACATACGTAGCAGTCTTGCAATCGCCAGTAGGAAGTCCTTTGTAGTGTATGTCCCCCAATGCTGTAGTACCTTCTCAAGCTGGCTGTGCCTCTTCTGGATTAAATGACATTTCTGCGAAGGGGGTGCACCACAACTCATGCGTACACACAACTCCTCTACCTTGTCCTGCTCTTGTGCCAACATATTCAACAACACCCTAAGATCTGTTGCCCTATGACTGAGAAGGGACTTCAAGCGCCGGTGCCAGACTTAGAAACTGTTTTGTGTCCATGGCAGGAATAGCATGTTCAGCTCATAAATATTCCAGAAGGAGACTGGGAATAGTGGAGTGAACCTACTGAATCCACTGGTACGTGTGAAAAACTTCCTAAGTTTGCCATGTATGTACCAGTCTCCAAAATACTGCAGTACCTCCTTCTCTTCTGATGGAAACTCCTTTTTTAAAGCCTGAAACACTGAGAGGACCTCTGTCTCAGGCAGGAAATCTAGGGCAGCCAAACATTCCACCTGGATTTGGAAGGCCATCTCAGTATTATAGGTGTTTTCAAGCCCCAGCTGCTGGACCTTTCACCAGACATTCTGGCCAAAATGGAAAAGGCACCCTTTTGTCCGTTACCCCCTGCAAACTGATTGCAATGCTCCATTTGGCAGCAATCTCAAAATTACTAAGTATGTACTGAACATGCAGCTCTAACCCCTCTTCATTCAACAATTGCAGGACACAACTCCACATGAAATTGTATGCTTTTAACGATTTCTTGGTCATTAAGCAGTATAGTAGAGGCACACTTTTGTGACAGCCGCAGTGCTTCACCAGGCCATGAATACTATATAACTGGTGACACAGAATACCTTTGCAGAAGAATGTTCCATCAACTAGCCATATTGTGACAGTACTGAGGTCTAGCAGGTTTTGCCATATACTGAATACTAGCACAGTGGTATCGGTGCAACTATCCAACATTACTTTACTTGTAAATACATGGGACTTGGTAGGGAAGTCAGACATGCATCCTCCAGTGCAAGTATACTATCTGAGATAGACTTTGTCTCTTGTCTACGGACCGTGCCTACTTCTTGGAGTAGTGATTTCCGTGCAGGTAAGCTTGGGGTTACAGCGGACAACGTAGAGGCCAATACATCATCCACTATCACACAGGGGTTATCCCTGGACACTCTGGCCTTAACTTTTAGGTCTGCATACATTCTGTACCTCTCAACCTCAACAGGGTCCCCACTGTGGATATGGGAGATGGACTTAATCAGCTGTTCACCATCAGGCACATTGATAGAAATAGCCTACCTTTACATTTTTCTGTGTTCTTCCATTTGCAACACCAGTAGGAATATTTGTTCTTCACTTTTATATATATATATATATATATATATATATATATATATATATATATATATATATATATATATAACACATATTTTTGTTATGTGTAAACATGAGTGTTGTATTTACCTTCCCAGACGCATCCAACCATATTTATTTGATATGTGTTTTTATAGATATAACAACATACTGATTCAACAATATTTTCACTAACAAGTACTACACAATTGTATAAGTCAAAGCAGTTGTTCACTACTATTCAGTATGTCTACTGACAGATATATTGGAAAAAACAACAAACTTCTTCATAGCTGTGGTGGCTTAGTGGTTAACATCTATGACTATTATGTACAGGGTCCTGGGCTCAAGACCTGCAAAATATGTTGATTTTGTTGCTAGGCAGAACAAGGACTGTTAGATACAGAGTGGTTAAGGCAGTTTTGCAGAGCTTTAAGTGTGTTTGTGCTGGTTTGCCTGACAGTAAGCGGTGCTAAAGTACGGTTAAACGAAAAAATGCTTACACCATGTAGGCGTCACTTACCAGTACACAAATGTGCTTAGCATTTACATTTATGCAATACTTACACCTGCTAAGCTTAGCTAAGCCCTGGTAACTAGTAATCATATCCCAGTCTGATAAAATAGCAGGGTAATGACATCTTTAATAAGTGTATTTAATCCAATGCACATACCATGATTCTATGTGGTGTCATTACAGTAGCAAGGGGTATGTGTCTACTGTCTGGGACACCTAGGTATATATGGCTTGTACAACACTCCTTTCTGTTTGAATGTGTTTCATACATGGGTAATATCCCAGGTTATATGCAGTTACACTGGCATGAAGTATATAATTATGTTCCTATTGTTAAGAGTGCTTTCCCAAGTAAGAGTAGAGTGCAGATTGTAGTATTGGAACCAAACACTCCCACATGCAAATATGGACTCCGAGTCCTGACTATCATGTTTTTGGTGTGTGAGCTGTGTGTTATTAAGTATTTGCTACTGGATATTGATCTGACATGTGTATATTAACTGTAGACTACTGTGTGTATAGGACATGTCATTGAGGGCTGCTGTCATGTAGTAATGGCATACCTGTCAGTGTCAGATATCTATCTGTCAAAACATTCATCCTAATGCATAAACAGTTGGCTAGCTGATGTCTGTCTGTCCTCTGTACAGATGTGCAGATGTCAGGTATCCATCTTGGCTGCTTACAGGCAATTTATGCTTGCCTGACACTGACATGTCTGCCCAGCTGTGTTATGAATGCCACAGCTAGGAAATCTCACCCTGTATGCACCACATGCCATGGATACCTCAACTACACTACAACAGTCAACAGAACATGGTTGGGTACAGGTCTCCAAGACAGATATCGACCATGTTGTGTAATATATGTTGCATACATGTCAATTGGAGCACCTCACTGACCCTCTTCAAGAGGCAATCAGATGATTGGATGTTGCATTTAACTCTCACTTGAGGATCACTCACATGGCATCAGTTGATAGATGCCCTGCTGACAAATGGCAGGTGGCATTATACCACTGTACCCACATCCCCTACTCTTCTCATCTCTCCATGGACAATATCCTGGTACACACCTAGGAACACCAGCACCTATGGACCCCAGTATTGACAAATGTGTCAATGTGCATTACTGAGAATAACAGTGTCTGTGTATTTGTAAACCTGAAGTTGTAATACCCTGAGGGCCTTCCCACCCACTACACCCCCCCATTGCTATAGTTAGAAATGGCTGCTGCTGTAATGGACATTACATGTACCTTGTTACACTCTTCACCCTATGGCCTACCTGGAGATTGCAATACAAGCACAACACTGTTGTACAAATGGGTAGATAGGCACGGGTTACCCTCTGAGTCCTGGCAAGTGTGTGTGTGTGTGTGTGTGTGTGTGTGTGTGTGTGTGTGTGTGTGTGTGTGTGTGTGTGTGTGTGTGTGTGTGTGCAAGTGTGCATATTTGTAGGATACAGCATTCTGAGACCACATTCTCCTAATACAATACACCTTGCCATACAGTATAAGGGATAGTGATGCTGCTGACCATAGGGGAGCCTGACAAACCATCACCCTACTATCCCTGTGGCATGTGCAATAGATGCATATCCTTGTAGTAGCAGTCTTAAGATAGACAAGGGGTTGTATTGCAGTCATGGTCAATGTGTGATTGTGGGTATGTCAGAGTATTATCATGGGTTTTAATGAGTAAAATATTCAATGTGGGGTGTGGGCGCTGGGTATACTGTCTTTATACCATGGTACCCCCAGTACATGTCCCAAGGTCCACTATATGGGGACCACTGTCACCATCAACCATACAGGTAACTAATTACACTATCCAGCCCAATGATGCATGTGCTGTGTGCAAATTATCTGTAACAGAATGGACTCACTGACAAGGTAATTAGCACTGATAAACCCAGGTCTCTCAGATGTGTGTATGACTGTTATATGTTTGTCAATGCATATATGACAGTATGTCACACTATGTATTTTTCATAAACAATAAGTATATCCCCCATTACCACACTGTACAAGGCCTGGTGATGTTCTTCACTTAACAAGTAACCTGGGACACATCTCATCCTAAATGCTGTGTGGTGTGTGCAATTAAGGGCACACATTAGTAGCAATAAGTACCTAGGTAGGGGTTCTACTCTCAGTGTTGCCAAGTAAGAGTGTTTATGTATGTGAAGGGATCTACTTCAGTTTGCAGAAAATACATGTCCCAGGAGGTCACCTGTCTGAGAACTGACTGGCAATGCTAACATTTCAAAAGTATCATCTTGTGGAAATTCATTCCATCAAAACTAGTAGTAGATGTGTAAATGCCCTCTTCCCCACTGTATAGCTGTACAGCGATACTGGGGTTGGTATATATATATATATATATATATATATATATATATATATATATATATATATATATATATATATATATAATTGGGTGTGGATCTTGTGGAAACAGCCACCATCATTGGGGTTATTGTTGCTTAGTCGGCTGTAATACTGTATAGTTTATGTTAACAGGTTAAGTAGTCTTCAATCACACTATCTGTGGTTCTACACCACCCCACACCCTCCAAAGGGTAGGGCTGTGCCACCCATACCAGCACACCTATGTTTACCAAGTCGAGAATTGCACTACATTGGGGAAGGGGACATATACCCTGCCAGTACCATCGTCAATGACATTAAACTAGCAGACTGATTATTTTCTGATGTGATGTGTCTATTCTGTCTTGGTGGAATTACATAGGCTAAAATGGGTTCCCTGCAAAAGTATATAAATCCATGTGTACAGTATTCCCTGTGTATTGCATCAACACCAAAGCCTCTGTGTGTGTGTGTTATACACAAACATGTTATGTGTACCACCCAGTACACTTATGATTGTCCACTGTAGAAGGGCTGCTGACATCAGCCACCATGCACTCACCTGTATACAACCCCCAGACCTGTCAGCCATGTGGCACATGCAGTAACTGTTATGCAGATCTTTGACTTGTGTTCAGCTGTACACAGGATATGGCACAGTCAAGGTGTCACCACAGTGCCATACCTCTTGTAGGAAACAACAGCAGACCAACATCCTGCTGACACATATACACCTACAACACAAACGGAATACATTATGGAGACCACAATCAGTCAGTGTTAATACCAGCTATAATGCATCATGGCTGGACAGCTACACATCCTGACATGTAAGCATTAAACTTCAGTGGTGAAAACATGTTAGACAGCATTACATTGGTACACCATAGTACATTCACCCTGTGCATCAGAACAATATTAGCTTGTCCCTGCATTGATGGTATGGATGACAGGGTGTAGCACAGTTATCATCATATGCACAGTGTGTGTTGTGGGTTTGCCAGAGACCTAGGTTGAGTTGTTTGGTTGACATCATGTGTGTGTGTTAGGGGTTTCATTATTAATTGGGCTGTGCAGATGTGGTGTGTGTAGGTATGGGGTTGCCCTAGCTGTGTTGGTGATGTGTGTGTGTATCCATGCACACAGTTTGGCCATGTGGCTGCCCTATACAGGGGTTTGTTGGACAGCTGCAGACTGTACCTGGCAGGGTGTGCAGTTCACCATCTCTGGCCATGGACAGGAGAACTGTGCCTGCCAGGGGTTCCATGGGAACTACCAGGTACAAAGCCAGATATGGTACTCTCCCCTGATGATGACAAATGTCTGCTGGATCTGGGTCCCTCTTGGGACAGGCCAGGGCCACATGCACATGGCCTGCTATGTTATAGTGTGGACAGCACCCCCCTGCAATGCTGATGCTGGTACTGCCACTACAGGAGTAGCTCTAACTTGTTGCACATCCACGTTGACCTCCACCTGTTGGTGTTGCTAACCTGCATCCACGTGGCTGTCACTTTACTCCCACCATATGCTCAAGCACTGACATTGCACAGTTGAGAATTCCCACCATCTCACCCAACTGTCTATCCAAGACCTCTGCAAAATAACTGTGGGCACCTGCAAGATCACGGATGTTGTCAATAACAGCAGAATGAGTAGCCCTCTAGAGCCTCAAACCCTGTCTGGTATAATGTTCCATAAGTGCTTGTGCCTCCATGATGGCCTGAAACATGCATCTGGTGACACCTGCTGTGGCACTCCTGCCAGGAGCATGATGACCAGCAGTCCTCCTATGAGCACCCCTGTACATCTACCTGTGTGGTACCTTGCCAGTCATCCGGTTATGGCTGCTGTTTCCAGACATACTTGCCATAGTCACCACACTGTCCTGTCCTATGCCACCACTCACCAACTGTCCATCATCTATGGCCACTTGTGGTGGGGTATGTATAGGCAATGTGACTGTGTGCTGGGATGGAGTGGATAACAGTGGGATGTCAACCAATGGCACAGTTTCATCCCCTGTCAACTATGCCTGTGCCTCGCCATACCTATCATCATTGTCAGAGTCTGA